>NW_025183054.1:1199-2620 GCF_004010195.1 Chiloscyllium plagiosum | reverse complement strand
CAGAGACAAGGAGGAGTCTAACAGTTGGAGGAAAGTTACTAAGGTACAGAGCTTTGTGTTGTCGTGACAGGAAGGTTACAGAGATCATGAAGGTAGTAGGAGTTCAACAAAGTCACAAAGACAGGGAGGTTTTTCAGGTCTGGAAAGGACTACACCGACACGGATAGCTTAAGGACCTCAAGAGTTGTTTTTCTTCAGTTAAGGAGAGATGTGACAGAACCCGGGATTAAAGGCAAAGGCAGAAACTTGGAGAGTTTTACTGATATGAGGAGTTTACAGGGATAGGCAGGATTGTAGGGGCAGATAGAGATTGGGGAAGTGGTATTTATGAAACAGACAATGGAGTAACTGACAGACGTAGGGAGGGTTTTGTGGAACAGATGAATTTACAGATGGTGATAATGAAGCCTGAGAATTTTCTCATGCTCCTTGCCCAGCATTGTTCCTACATCATGCCCTCAGGGTCTGAATTAAAGTCCACTAACTCCTCCCTGTGCTGTTTACTGTGAGTGAACTTACCGGCTGCAGGATTTACTGAAGGCTCCAGATCTCACTCTCCATCTCTCTCTGGCTGACCAACTGTCTTCAATGTGGTGATGGACGAGACAGGAATTGGGAATTCTGCTGAGTCAGGGACATCAGGAATACCTACAGGAGACAGAGAAGTAGACAGAATGGGAAATTAGACGAAGGCAATGAAGGTTACACATGGAGAATGGCACTGAGTCCCACAGAGATCTGGAAATTCACAGTCTCCATCCATGGCCTGTGCAGTTACTTCCCTCTGGAGTGGAGAATGCTGTTGGCTCAGGATCTGGAATAGCTGGAAGAGCGAGAGACACTGACAGAGACAGCAATTAGACCCACACAGTGAGGGATATCACATGGAGAGAGACAGTGATATCAGCGGTGTGCTGGAAGGTGTCAGGATCACACAATGGTATTATCAGAAGTGGTTCTGACCAGTGAGCACTGCTACCAGTACTCAGGGAGGACTGAGCTATTTTATTGGGATAGGCTCCTCTGGTACCAGGATTATGCAGTGTGCAATAAATGGACACAGATGAGGAGGGGGACAGGTCTCAGGTGAATGGAAATTCCCAAGTCCAAAGAGAAAGTTTGAAATATTGGAACACCATGGAGATATGAATGAAAACCAAAAGAAAGAAACAGTAAGGGACTGAGTTCAATTAAAATACGACATTGTCAAACAGATTTGTGACAGGAAATTATTGGTTAAAGAAAAGTAAATGCTATTTCTGCCCCTCACAATTCCTCATACACCACAAGTGACATCACTTCCGCCCCTCACATCATCGCTGATGTCACACACTCAGTGACTTCCACGCCCTCCCCACTGCCGTGTTTGCCACCACTTCCGCCCCCACCAACGCCACTCACCTGCATTCTGCTGACACCCC
>NW_025183054.1:0-889 GCF_004010195.1 Chiloscyllium plagiosum | reverse complement strand
CCTGCCTTTGATTTCTTCATTTCCAACTTCCACCGAGACATTAACCGCCTCAACCTATCTACCCCATTCCCCCCCCTCCAACCTCTCACCCTCACAACGTGCAGCCCTCCACTTCCTCTGCTCCAATACCGACCTCACCATCAAACCAGCAGATAAAGGTGGTGCTGTGGTAGTCTGGTGCACTGACCTTTACACCAATGAAGCCATGATGCCAACTCGAGGACACCTCCTCCTACCACCCCCTCTACCATGACCCACCTCCCATCATCAAACCGTCATCTCCCAGAGCATACAGAACCTCATAACCTCAGGAGGAGATCTCCCACCCACAGCTTCCAACCTCAGTCCAGGAACCCAGCACTGCCCGGTTCTACCTCCTTCCCAAGATCCACAAGCCTGACCACCCTGGCTGACCCATTGTCACAGCATGCTCTTACCCCACCGAACTCATGTCTGCCTACCTCGACATTGTCCTATCCCCCAGTCCAGAAACTACCCACATTTGTTCGAGACACCACTCACACCCTCCACTCCTCCAAGACTTCCGTTTCCCTGGCCCCCAACGCCTCATCTTCACAAGGGATGTCCAATCCCTCTACACATCCATCCACGATGACCAGGACCTCCAAGCCCTCCGTTTCTTCACCTCCCGACGTCCACAACAGTACCCTTCCACCGATACTCTCATTTGTTTAGCTGAACTTGTCCTCACCCTTATCAATTTTTCCTTCAAATCCTCCCACTCCCTGCAGATCAAAGGGGTAGCCATGCGCACCCGTACGGGCCCAAACTATGCCTCTCTCTTTGTTGGCTACAGTGAACAGTCCATCTTCCGTAGTTACAATGGCACCACTCACCACGTCTCCCTCCGCAACATTGATGACTGCAT
>NW_025183053.1:0-2620 GCF_004010195.1 Chiloscyllium plagiosum | reverse complement strand
GAATAATCCTGTGGTCTGTTAACAGTCTATGCTATGTGTGAATAATGCTGTGGACTGTGAATGGTGAATACTGTGTGCGAATAATCCTGCGGCACGAGGCTGTTCAATATTATTTGTGAACAATCCTGTGGCCTGAGGATGGCCAGCACTCTGTGGGAATTATCCCATGGCCTGAGGATGGTCACTTCTATATGGGAATAATCCTTTGGTCTGAGGAAGGTCAAAACTGTGTGAATAATCCTGTGCGCAGTGAATGCTGTGTGTGAATAACCCTTGGATGGTCATTACTGTGTGTGAACAATCCTGTGACCTGAGGGTAGTGAGTATTGTCTGTGAATAATCCTGCAGCCTGAGGGTGATCAATACACTGTGTGAACAATCCTGTGGCCTGAGAATGGTCAAAACTGTGTATGAATGAAACTGAGACCTGTAAATGGTCAAGACAGTGTGTTCATTAATCCTGTGGCCTAATGGTGGTCAATACTGTGTTTGAGTATTCCTGTGACCTGAGAATGTTTAATTTTTTTTAGTATCCCTGTGTACTGAGGATGGTCAATAATGTGTGTAAATAATCCTGGGAACTATAAATGCTCAATACTGTGTGGGAATAATCTTGTGGCCGGGGAATGGTCAATGCTGTGTGTGAATAATCCTGTGGCCTGATGATGGTCAATACCTTGTGAAAATAATCCTGTGGCCTGAGGATCATCAATACTGTGTGTGAAAATTCCTATGGCTTGAGGTAAATCAATACTGTATATGAATAATCCTGTGTCCTGATAATGGTCAATACAGTGTGTGAATAATCCTGGTACCTGAGGATGGTCAATACTGTGTATGAATAATCCATGGCCTGAGGATGGTCAATCCTGTGTGGGAACAATCCTGTGACGTGTAAATGATCAAGACAGTGTGTTCATTAATGATTGGCCGAATGGTGGTCAATACTGTGTGTGAATAATCCTGCGGACTGAGAATGGTCAATACTGTGTGGGAATAACCGTTGGGCCGAAGGATAGTCAATTCTGTGTGTATTAAATATCCTGCTGCCCAAGGGTGTTCAATACAGTGAGTGAATAATCCTGTGGCCTGAGAATGGTCCATACTCTGTGGGAATAATCCTGTAGCCTGAGGATGGTCAATATGGTGTGTGAATAATCCTGTGGCCTGAGAATGGTCATTCATGTATGGGAATAATCCTGTGGTCTGAGAATGATCAGTGCTGTGTGGGAATAATCTTGTGGCCTGAGGATGTTCAATACCTTGTGTGAATAATTCTGTGGCCGGTGAATGGTCAAGACTCTGTGGGAATCATCCTGTGGCCTGAGGATGGTCAATACGGTGTGTGAATAGTCCTCTGGCCTGAGAATGGTCAATACTATGTGTGAAAAATGCTGTGGACTGTGAATGGTCAATACTGTATGTGAGTAATCCTGTGGACGGAGAATGGTCAATACTGTGTGTGAATAATCCTGTGGACGGAGAATGGTCAATACCATGTGTGAATTAACCTGTGGCCTGAGAATTGTGATTACAGTGTGTGAATAATCCTGTGGACTGTGAATTCTCAATAAAGTGTGTGAATAATCCTATGGCCCGTGAATCGTAAATACTGTGTGTGAATAACCCTTGGCCTAAGGATGGTCAATACTGTGTGTGAATAATTCTTTGGACTCTGGGTGGTCAATACACTGTGTGAATAATGCTGTGGCCTATGAATCATCAATATTGTGTGTGAGTAATCCTGTGGCCTGAGGATGGTCAATACTGTGTAGGAACAATCCTGTGGCTTGAGGATTGTCAATACTGTGTGTGAATAATCCATGGCCTGAGAAAGATCAATGCTGTGTGGGAAAAATCCTGTGGCCTGAGGATGTTCAATACTTTGTGTGAATAATCCTGTGACCTGCAAACTGACAAAGCAGTAGGTTCAAAAATCCTGTGGAAGTAGGCTGGTCAATACAGTGTGTGAATAATGCTGTGATCTATGAATCATCAGTATTGTGTGTGAATAATCCTGTGGCCTGAGGATGGTCAATACTGTGTGTGAATAACCCTTGGCCTGAGGATAGTCAATACTGTGTGTAATTGATCCTGTTGCCTGAGATTATTCAGTATTCTGTGTGAATAATCCTGTGCACTGTGAATATTCAACACTGTGAATAATCCTGTGGCCTGAGGGCAGTCAATACGGTGTGTGTAAATAATACTATGGCCAGTGAATCGTAAATACTGTGTGTGACTAACCATTGGCCTAAGGATGGTCAATATTGTGTGTGAATAATCCTTTGGACTGTAAATGGCCAATGCACAGTGTGAACAATCCCGTGGCTTGAGGATGGCCAATACTGTGTGGGAATAATCCTGTGGCCTGTAAATGGTCAAGACAGTGTGTTCATTAATCCTGTGGCCGGAGGCTGGTCAATACTATGTGCGATTAATACTGTTGACTAGGGTTATTCAATGCACTGTGTGAATAATCCTGTGCCCTGTGAATGGTCAATACTGTGTGGGAATAATCTGTGGCTTATGCATGGTCAATACTGTTGTGAATAATCTTGTGGCCGGAGGCTGGTTAATACAGTGATGAATAATCTTGTGGTCTGATGATGGTCAATAC
>NW_025183052.1:0-2620 GCF_004010195.1 Chiloscyllium plagiosum | reverse complement strand
AGCCCTCTGTACTATCGACAACACCTCCAACATGTGTGTCATCTGCAAATTTACTAACGCACCCCTCGAACCCTCTTCCAAGTCATCTACAAAGAGCAGACACCCAAGTACAGAACCCTGCTAGACCCCACTCAACACTGTCTTCCAGGCAGAATACTTTCCATCTACAACCACTCTCTGCCTTCTGACAGCCAGGCAATTCTGAATCCAGATAGCCAAATCTCCCTGTATCCCATACTTCCTGACTTTACGAATGAGGCTTCCATGGGGAACCTGATCAAATGCCTTGCTGAAATCCATATACACCACATTCATGGCTCTACCATCGTCGACCTTTCTTAACACCTCCTCAAAGAACTCAATAATATTTGTGAGGCATGACCTGCTCCTCAAAAAGCCGTGCTGACTGCCTTTAATCACACTGTGCTTTGCCAAATAGTCATAAATCCTATCCCTCAGAATTCTTTCCAAAACTTTGCTGATCACAGACGCAAGACTGACTGATCTGTAGTTGCCAGTGATTTCCCTGTTACCCTTTTTGAAAAGAGGAACAACATTCGCCTCCATCTAATCCTCCGGTACCACACCCGTGGAGAATGAGGAGGCAAATATCCTCGCGAGCGGCTTAGCAACCTCCTTTCTCGCTTCCCGGAGCTGCCTAGGATAAATCTGGTCTAGTCCTGGGGACTTATCAATTTTAATGTTTTTCCACAATTTCCAGCACATCAGCTTCATCAAACTTGATCTGGTCAAGACTGTATCCCAGCTCCTCTAAGTTTTAATATATAACAAGTTCCCTTACCTTGGTGGAAACCGAAGCAAAAACTCATTTAGAGCTTTCCTTATCTGCTCAGACTCGACACACAAGTTCCCCCCGCTATCTCTGATCGGCCTTACCTTCTTCCTGATCATTTTCTTTTTCCTCATGTATGAGTAAAACGCCTTTGGGTTCTCCTTAATTCTTCTTGCAAAGCCTTTTTCGTGCCCCCTCCTGGCTCTCCTCAGTTCAGTTCTGAGCTCCTTTCCAACAAGCCTGTAAGTCTCTAAAGCTGTGCTAGATCCTTGCATCCTCCACCTTACCTAAGCTGCCTTCTTCCTTTTGACTAGAAATTCCACTGTTCTCGTCATCCAACGTTCCTTAATCTTACCTCTTAGAACATAGAACATTGCAGCGCAGTACAGGCCCCTTGGCTCTCGATGTTGCGCCAACCATTCATACCAATCTGAAGTCCGTCTAACCTATGCTGTTCCATGTACGTCCATATGTTTGTACAATGACGACTTAAATGCACTTAAAATTGGCGAATCTACTATAATTGCAGGCAAAGCATTCCACACCCTTACTATTCTCTGAGTAAAGAAACTACCTCTGACATCTGTCCTATATCTATCACCCCTCAATTTAAAACTATGCCCCCTCGTGCTCACCGTCACCATACTTGGAAAAAGGCTCTCCCTGGCCACCGTATCTCACCCTCTGATGATCTTATATGTCTTTATTAAGTCATCTCTCAACCTTCTTCTCTCCAACGAAATCAGCCTCAAGTCCCTAAGCCTTTCCTCGAAGGACCTTCCCTCCATACGAGGCAACGCCCCAGTAAATCTCTGCTGCACCATTTCCAAAGCTTCCACATCCTTCTTATAATGTGGTGACCAGAACTGTACACAATACTCCAAGTGCGGCCGCATCAGAATTTTGTACAGCTGTAGCATAACCTCATGATTCCGAAAATCGATCCCTCTACTAATAAAAGCTAATACACTGTATGCCTTCTTTACAACCCTGTCAACCTGGGTGGCAACTTTCAAGGATTTGTGTACCTGAATACCGAGATCTCTCTGCTCATCTAAACTTCCAAGAATCTTTTCATTAGCCCGGTACTTTTCATTCTGGTTACTCCAGCCAAAGTGAATCACCTCACACTTGTCCGCATTAAACTCCACTCACACTTGTCCGCATTAAACTCCATTTGCCACCTCTCAGCCCAGCTCTGCAGCACTTCTATGTGTCTCTGTAACCTACAACAACCTTCGTCACTACCCATAACTCCACCGACCTTAGTCTCACCGGCAAATGTACTAACCCACCCTCCTATACCCTCATCCAGGTCGTTTATAAAAATGACGAACAGCAGTGGATGCAACACCGACCATTACGGTACACCACTGGCAACTTCACTCCAGAATGAACATTTTCCATCAACCACCATCCTCTGTCTTCTTTCAGCAAGCCAATTACTGATCCAAAATGCTATATCTCCCATAATCCCATTCCTCTGCATTTTTTACAGTAGCCGGCTATGGCGAACCTTATCGAATGCTTGCTGAAATCCATATACACCACATCAATCGGTTTACTCTCATCTACCTGTTTGATCACCTTCTCAAAGAACTCAATAATTTTTGTGAGGCACGACCTACCCTTCACAAAACCATGCTGCATATCCCTAATCAATTTATTCTTTTCTAGATGATTATAAATCGTGTCTCTTATAGGTTTTACCAACTCTTTACCAACAATTGAAGTAAGGCTCACTGGTCTATAATTATCAGGGCTGTCTCTACTCCCCTTCTTGAACAGGGGAACCACATTTGCTATCTTCCAATCTTTTGGCACTAT
>NW_025183051.1:0-2620 GCF_004010195.1 Chiloscyllium plagiosum | reverse complement strand
TGAGGGTCTAGAACATATCAGTAAGGCTGTGTTTGATGATGTACCTTCATACCTGCTACATAAATGCCCAGAGCCTGATTAAAATTCTTCTGCTATAGAAGCAGGGGAGTAGATTGCCAGGCACCTAGTAAAGATATTTAATATTTCATTTGCCTGTGAAGTGCCAGGTGACTGGCGAATAGCTAATGAGGTTCTTTTTTTCAAGTGGTACAGTGGTGATAGGCCAGGTAATTATAGGCCAGTTAGTCTGATGTCAGTGGTAATCATTTAGAAAAAAGAGGGATAGGGATAATCAACATTTGGAAAGGCAGGGATTGATCAGGGTGAAAAGTGTGGATTTGTTAGAGGGAGATCCTGTCTGACTAAATTTGAGTTTGTTATAAAAGTAACGAAATATATTGGTGGTAATGCAGTTGGAGTGCTTTAAATGGACTTCACTAAGGTCTTTGACAAGATCCCAAATGGAAGGGTAGTCTAAAAGGTAAGAGTCCATGGGATCCCAGTTGGTAAACTCTATCCAAAATTGGCTTGGAAATAGGAGGTAAAGGGTGATGCTGGAGGGTTTTTATGATTGAAAGCCTGTGACCAGTAGTGTATCACAGGGACTGGTGCTGGGACCCTTGCTGTTTATGCGTTGGATGTGAATTTAGACTTGAATGTGAATTTAGAAGGTAAAATTTGTAAACTTGCAGATGATATGAAAATCAGCAGTGTTTTTGGTGGTGAGGAGGATGGTCTCAAGCTAACTTTTTACCTTGATTAGCTGGTAAATTAGGTAGAGCAGTGGCAGATGGAATTTTAATCCTGATAAGTGTGAGGTGATGCATTTTGGGAGGTCCAGTAGGGAAGAATATACCTAACGAAATTAGGTTCCGAGGAAGTACTGAGGAACAAGGGGACCTTGGTGTACAAGTCCATGGATCCCTGAAGGTGTCAGCACAGGTAGACGGTGATGAAGAAAGCATATGGGATGCTTGCCTTCATTAGCTGGGGTGTAGAATATAGGAGTAACGTACTAAGCACTGTTGTTAATTTACCTTTTAAATCCGTGTTGACTGCCTAATTATTGTCAAAGCATCCTTTTTTATTATTGTTTAGAATTTTCCCAATGATTGACACTGGAGTATTGGGTTTGGTGGAAATCGTGGGGTTACAGCATTATGAAACATTAGTTTGGTCACAGCTGGAATACTGTGTGCAGTTGTGGTCACCACATTATGGTAAAGACCTGACTGTACTGGAGAGGTTACAGGGGAGACTTACCAGGATTTTTGCCTGGGATGAAAAGTCTCAATTATGAGACTTTGATTTTCCCTTGGTTTGATTTTACCCTGGGTTTGATTTTCCCTCGAATAGTTGGATGTTGAGCAGGGATTTGATTGAGGAACACCCTTAAAATGCCAATATATGATGACAGTGGATCAAGTGCCAGGTAAATGGGATTGGGGTGGTTTGATGCTTGTTGGTCAGCATAGACATGGTGGGCTGAAAGGTCTGTTTCTATGCTCTTATTCTGAACAGTTTATTCTACCAGGCATTATTTATGGAATGTTTTGATAATTAAAAATCATAAAATGATTCATTTTGTTTTTAGCTGTTAAATGCACTTTTTAACATTCCTGATGTTTTTTTTTATTGCAGCAAATAAGTCGTCCAGTTTGAAAAGGGGCAAAAAGAAAATGTTGCAGTTGGCAGAGTTGGTGTATCTTCTAGTTTATTTGTGTACAGTATGGAATATGTTCATATCTTTCAGGTAAAATAAGCTTATATGCAGAGCCAAGTTTTGAGCTTGATTAGCCTTTTCAATTGATGTAAATGCTAAGCATACAGTACGTTTTAAATTAAAACCTATTAAGAGCAATTTTTATGGTTGATTTTGGGTGATACTAAATAATATGAAAAACCTCCCAAAGATAAATGAAACATCTCTGGACTAATGTCAATAAGGAACTGAAATGTATTAATTTTTTTTAAAAAAGGTAATATTACAGAAATTGAAGGGACATAAAATAGATTGTTACCTGGACCTGATTATCCACATCCCATAGGTGACTTTGGTAAAGGATATGTTGGTGATCAGCTTATAAAATTCTATAGCCTGGGGAATGATTCCAGCAGATTTGTAAGGTTGCAAATGTAACCACATCCTTCAACAAAGGAAGGACAGAGAAAACCATTATTTACAAAAGGAAAATGAGGACCAGTGTCTGGTCTGAGCTAGTCACTCTATGACAATGATTGGTTGTCAGAATTAAATGTACATCAAACTTTGTTTTAATTGGAACACTTGGTAAACAGGCAAAAAATTGTATACCTAAAATCTGACGATCTACTGTGATGTCCGAGTGTTTATGCTGTAAATAAAGTATGTGATGCCTATACCCCCCCCCCCCCCCTTCGTTACATTACTTAATGTATGTTTTTACATTAATGCACCTAAAATCAATGTATTTACATAGATTTTTGGGGGGGTATGTTGATGTCTCAAAGTTTCACTTGGTCTGGGTTTGCTGTGGTTATGCATACCTCTTGACTATCCAGAATATTTGATCACCTGGCATACTTTTGGTCCCATAGATGCTGCCTAACAAAAGGTGTGCTTTAATATTTCCAAGTTTAC
>NW_025183050.1:0-2620 GCF_004010195.1 Chiloscyllium plagiosum | reverse complement strand
AACTTTTAATGATTTTAATGCTAAGTCCCTTTGCATAACAGCATGCTGCACTCTTTCACCGTGTAAATAATACTCTGACCTAGTACTTTTGCTTACAAAATGGATAACGTTACACTTACCAATGTGATAGTCCATCTGCCAGACCCTTGCCCACTCACTTAAACCTATCTACATCTCTCTGCACAGTTTGCCTGTGCACTCAAACTTAATGTCATCAGCAAACCTGGGTAGGTTAGACTTGGTCTCCTCTTCCAAGGCATTCATGTCAATGAGGGCACGAAGATGCGTTTGGTTCCTGCATTCACAAGATGAGAAAGTCGCTGGCTGGGCCAAAAATTAGATCCCATTTTGATTTGATTGATTGTAGTCACGTGTATCAAAGTGATCGGGTTTCCAAAGTGTGATGGGGGATGGAGTGTTAGGCATCTCTCATGATGGTGTAGCAGCAGTTCAGGATGTTCTGGTGGGGCAGGGGGATGTGTTCATTTTCTGGTGGGGCAGGGGGATGCGTTCATGTTCTGGTGGGGCTGAGGGATGTGTTGATGTTCTGGTGGGGCTGGGGGATGTGTTGATGTTCTGGTGGGACATGGGGATGTGTTGATGTTCTGGTGGGGCAGGGAGATGTGTTGATGTTCTGGTGGGACATGGGGATGTGTTGATGTTCTGGTGGGACAGAGGGATGTGTTGATGTTCTGGTGGGACAGAGGATGTGTTGATGTTCTGGTGGGGCAAGGGGATGTGTTGATGTTCTGGTGTGACAGAGGGATGTGTTGATGTTCTGGTGTGACAGAGGGATGTGTTGATGTTCTGGTGTGACAGAGGGATGTGTTGATGTTCTGGTGGGACAGAGGGATGTGTTGATGTTCTGGTGGGACAGAGGATGTGTTGATGTTCTGGTGTGACAGAGGGATGTGTTGATGTTCTGGTGGGACAGGAGGATGTGTTGATGTTCTGGTGGGACAGAGGGATGTGTTGATGTTCTGGTGTGACAGGAGGATGTGTTGATGTTCTGGTGGGACAGGGGGATGAGTTGCTGTTCTGGTGGGACAGGGGGATGAGTTGCTGTTCTGGTGGGACAGGTGCATGTGTTGATGTTCTGGTGGGACAGGTGGATGTGTTGATGTTCTGGTTGGACAGAGGGATGTGTTGATGTTCTGGTGGGACAGGGGGATGTGTTGATGTTCTGGTTGGACAGAGGGATGTGTTGATGTTCTGGTGTGACAGGGGGATGTGTTGATGTTCTGGTGGGACATGAGGATGTGTTGATGTTCTGGTGTGACAGGGGGATGTATTGGTGGCAGTTTGGCGGCACTCTCTTGTGGTTGGCCTGGTTGAAGTCACCAGCCACAATGGGAAATTTCATCTCCGATGTGGACTGCTGTCAGGATGGCAGAGGTGAACTCTCGCAGCAGTTATTAGGGACGACATTTCACCATCTGGTTCCCATGCAATATTTAACATCCACTTCACATCATCTCCAAAAAGGCAGCACTCACTTTAGACTACCCTGGGGCCTAAGCCAGGGCTGTTCCCCATTGTGTCTGTGTTATAGTCCTCCCTCAAGCTACATTACTCAACGTCGATGGTCTGATCATTTAGTGAATGGCTGCTGAAGAGATTGCAATTTATGCACAAATTGACTGCCTCATTTCCCACATCTCAGCATTTTAACTGACTGTAAAATGATTTGGTCTGTCCTAAGGTCTTGAAAAGTGTTATAGAACTAAGTGCTAAGGGTGGCATGGTGTTTCAGTGGTTAGCACTGCTATGTCACAGCACCAGGGTCCCAGGTTCCATTCCATCGTCAGGCAATTATGTGTTTGGATTTGTGCATTCTCCCCGTGTCTGTGTGGGTTTCCTCCCACAGTCCAAAGATGTTCTGGTTAGGGTGAATTGGCCTCGCTAAATTGCCCATAGTGTTCAGGCGTGTGTGGGTTAGGTGCATGAGTCAGGGGTAAATATAGGGTAGGGTAGAGGGTCTGGATGGGATACTCATTGGTGGTTTGGTGTGGACTTGTTGGGTCAAAGAGCCTGCTTCCACACTGTAGTAATTGTAATTATAGAAATGTACACATTTGCTCTTTAAACTGGATAAAATAGTTCCAAAGTCAGGGTCTGTGCCTGCTCTAGGCCGTTAGCACTTCACAAAGCAGTGTCTCCACAGGACAGGATTTTAATTCCGAGGGGTATTAAAGTCCTGTGTAGTGAGGCTGCCTCTCCGGGTAATTCCTTCTTTCCAGACTCAAGTCACTTAGGAGATTTTTAGATTACTTACAGTATGGAAACTGGCCCTTCAGCCCAACAAGTTCACACCGCCCCGCCGAAGCGCAACCCACTGAGACCCTACATTTACCCCTTCACCTAACACTACGGGCAATTTAGCATGGCCAATTCACCTAATCTGCATGTTTTTGAATTGTGGGAAATGGGGAGAATGTGCAAACTCCACACAGAGAGTCGCCTGAGGCGGGAATTGAACCCGGGTCTCTGGCGCTGTGAGGCAGCAGTGCTAACCACTGTGCCACCGTGCTGCCCAGTGCCACCGTGCCGCCCAGTGCCTCACGTTCAGGAAAGTCTTGGATTCTGCAGCAATCATCAATTAATCTCCAGGAAACTGCTG
>NW_025183049.1:0-2619 GCF_004010195.1 Chiloscyllium plagiosum | reverse complement strand
AAAACTGTTTTTTGTTCAAAAATGCAAGCAGCACGAGAATTCAATGTGTCCTTCCATTGGTTTCCTTGAAGAGATATGTGTTTTTAATTTGTGTAATTTTTATCACAATTAAGGTTTACACAGAAATAAGAAGAAAATAAATTGGTGAGTAAAATTGGTAAGATAGAAATGTTATCCTAGATACAGCCAGGTGCATTTACAGCGGACGGTTTTGAATACTTGTTCCAAATAAACAGATAAATAAGTTTAATAGGGATGAATTCATAATATTTGCAGCTTTTTCTGTACTATGCCAGAATTACACCTTTGTAGTGATGATTGTGCTGGAAAATCCAGAGAAAACTTGCAAATATTGAGGACTATCAACATCTAGATATATGTGACTGTGAGCACACTCAGCCATTAGTGTAAAAGAGTGATTATTGGAGTGAGCAATTTGTATTGTATGAATTGTAAGACAACAACTATCGCATTTATTGGACGGGATGATAACCAGATGTTTGCTGTGGTTATTCATCCCAAGAACAATAGGGTATTTACAGAGAGTATTCCACTGAGCAGTAATGAGATGACCTTGAAGTACACTTTGTGGGTTTATGGGTAGCGTTTGTGACTACTTTGATTTCAGTAACGTTCAGCTATTTTACATGATTCAGGAAATGATTAATAACACTGAGATATTTTACATGATATAGGAACTGATTAATAGTCAGGTGAGAAAGATCTTATTTAAAGTCAACACATTTTAAAAATTGACTAGAATTGTTTGGTGAAACACAGGTAAACCATCAAGCAATAAAGGCAAAATTCCGGCAATTCTTTGTTTAAAATTAATTAGAAATTGCGATTCACCAAAGGACATAACAATATTTAAATCAATTACAATATTTAGTGACAAATATCAGTAAACAGCTGACTAATGAATAATAGGAAATGGTATTTATTTCTTTTAGAGAAGAAGAAATTGATTATCTTTTAATCTTAATAACATTGCTTGGACTTTTTCATCCCTCAGACTGCAACATTCTCAAATATTTGCCAGGAATTTAGAACCAGTAGAATTAGATTCAATTAGACCCAAAGAAAATAAGTAACAGATAAGCTGATTATTGTAGTGAAAAACACATCGAGGAACATCAATGCTGGAATGAAATTAATTCAATCTGTACTGAGATATTTTTTACTCAACATTCAGAGGTGCTCTAACATACCTCAGTAGAAGGTGAGAATTGAACCCCAACCCTCCTGGTCTAGAAGTAGAGACACTACCAGAGCTTCACAAGGGCCCTTCTTAATGTTCCCGCCCAGGAAGGGCAGGACTATAATCACATGCTTACTGTGGTTACTCAAATGGAAACTAATCAGATGTTTATTATGACAATTGGACTGGGAATTAATTAGGTAGTTCCTGTGTGTAATGGGTTGAAAATGAAACAGTAATTTTCAATAATGATGGAATGTAGCAAAAATTGTCTTAATCAAATAGGAATCTCATGATAATTCATGGAAATAAAAACAAATGACACCATTCCATCTGTTCAAAGCAGTTTGTCATATGATGAAATAAAAATGAAAAGGATGTTGCAGCACACATGAAATGGAATGAAAAAAAACATTAGTCATTATTCAGCTGAAGACAACTTCCCTTCTTTCCAGGCATGTATCATTTCCATGAATTCACAATTTATTGAGATTGTTCAATGAAATGACAGAGAAATGGGAGGTATAGCGAGTAAGTTTGCAGATGACACCAAAATTGGAGATGCAGTGGACAGCAGCGAAGATTACCTCAGAGTAAAACAGGATCTGGATCAGATGGGACAATGGCTGTGGAGTGGCAGATGGAGCTGGATTTAGATAAATGTGAGGTACTGCAATTTGGAAAGGCAAATCAGGGCAGGACTTATAGACTAAATGGTAAGGTCCTGGGGAGTGTTGCTGAACAGAGACCTTGGAGTGCCGGTTCAGGATGTTGAAGAAGGTGTTTGGTATATTTGTCTTTATTTTTCAGTGCATTGAGTCTCGTTGTTGGAAGGTCATGTTGAAGCTGTACAGGATGTTGATAAAGCCGCTTTTGGATTAGTGCATACAATTCTGTTCTCCTTGCTGTGGGCAGCTTGTTGTGAATATTGAAGGAGTTCATAAACAACTGGGAAAGATGTTGCCAGAGTTGGAGAGTTTGAGCTATAGGGAGAGGCTGAATAGGCTATGACTGTTTTCCCAGGAGTGTCTGAGGCTAAGGGTTGACGAGAGAGACATTCATAAAATCATGAGGTCCATGGAGAGGTTAAATGAACAATGATTGTGTATTTGCAAACTGCAATATATTTCCATTTGTTCACTTCCTGAGCCACAATTCCACACGTATAGTCCATTATTGATTGAACAATGATTAGATTTTTGAAACAAGTGGATTTTCAAAGTTCTGTTCAAAAACTTAAGAATAACGAGAAATTTGATGTTGCTATTTGACTCAGCATTGTGTCAAAATGAACAGAAATTATTTCAATAAAATGTATGTAATTAGAGTTCTCTGATGTTTATACGGCTGACATAACTGCGGTTATTGATATGACAAAAACTCTCTTATTTACAATGTGTTCGTACTTTTGTGGCTGT
>NW_025183048.1:1507-2619 GCF_004010195.1 Chiloscyllium plagiosum | reverse complement strand
GTATGCTTTCTATTTCAATTTGATAGACTCCCTGATTTCCTTAGCCACCCATGGCAGATTACTCTTTTTTCCTACAGTCCTTCCTTTTCACTGATATATACTTTTGCTGAACAGTTTGAAAAATTCTTTTATATTCCTCCACTGTCTTTCAACTGTCCCACCATAAAGTCTTTGCCTCCAGTCTACATTAGCCAACTCCTGCCTCATCCTATTGTAGTCTCCTTTGTTGAAGTACAGGATCTTGGGATTGGATTTAATCTTCCTGCTTTCCAACTGTATTCTAAATTTAACCAGACTTATCACAAGTCTTTTTTATCAGATTACGAGGTGAGACAATGTTTCCTGGGTGTTTTGGTTTTCATTGTCAGAGACCTTGGCTTTGTAATAAAGTACAGGATAGATATTCACAACACCGTATTTTGGACGGTGTGAATGTACTACACAGTCTAAAACCATAAATCACTGTCTCCCCTCACAACGTATTCTGGACGGTGTGAATGTATTACACAGTCTAAAACCATAAATCACTGTCTCCCCTCAGTTCACATGATTTGGAGATGCCGATGTTGGACAGGGGTGTATAAATTTAAAAATCACTCAACACCAGGTTATAGTCCATCAGGTTTAATTGGAAACACACTAGATTTCGGAGAGTTGCTCCATCATCCTGATCCAATTAAACCTGTTTGACTATAACCTGTTGTGTTATTTTTAACTCACCTCAGTTTAAAAATGTAAAATCATTATCTCCTACACGCTTCCTCACTATCCAAGTTTGGAACGCTAATCCACCTGACTATCCTGCTTTTTTCGAAAATCTCCTTTGGTGAAGGTGGTGAGTGTTGGATTCAGCTTTCCAGTTATTACCGTAAGAAGATAAGCACTGGGCACAGGAGAGGCAATGCAGCCCTTTGAAACAGCTCCACCATTTAATACGGTGATGATTGAGCTCACCTCTGTCTCTCACCCTTCAACTCATTGCAAAATCAACATCTGTATCTCTTCAGTAAATTTGCTCATTGTCCTGGCATCCACTGCATTTTGAATAGGGAATTCCCCAGATTCACAGCACATTGAGATAAGTACATTCTTCTTCATGAGAATTGAATAGA
>NW_025183048.1:0-1087 GCF_004010195.1 Chiloscyllium plagiosum | reverse complement strand
TGTGGTTCTGTTCGCCGAGCTGTAAGTTTTTGTTGCAAACGTTTCGTCCCCTGGCTAGGTGACATCATCAGTGCTTGGGAGCCTCTTGCGAAGCGCTTCTTTGATGTTTCCTCCGGTGTTTATCGTGGTCTGTCCCTGCCGCTTCCGGTTGTCAGTTTCAGCTGTCCGCTGTAGTGGTTGGTATATTGGGTCCAGGTTGATGTGTTTGTTGATGGAGTTTGTGGATGAATGCCATGCCTCTAGGAATTCCCTGGCTGTTCTCTGTATGGCTTGCCCTATGATAGTAGTGTTGTCCCAGTCGAATTCATGTTGCTTGTTGTCTGCGTGTGGCTACTAAGGATAGCTGATCGTGTCGTTTCGTGGCTAGTTGATGTTCATGTATGCGGATTGTTAGCTGTCTTCCTGTTTGTCCTATATAGTGTTTTGTGCATGGTATTTTGCATGGTATTGTCCTTGCATGGTATTTTGTACATTACATTAGTTTTGCTCATGTTGGGTATCGGGTCCTTCGTTCTGGTGAGTTGTTGTCTGAGCGTGGCTGTTGGTCTGTGTGCTGTTATGAGTCCTAGGAGTCGCAGTAGTCTGGCTGTCAGTTCTGAGATGCTCCTGATGTATGGTAGTGTGGCTAATCCTTTTGGTTGTGGTATGTCCTCGTTCCGTGGTCTTTCTCTTAGGCATCTGTTGATGAAGTTGCGTGGGTATCCGTTTTTGGCGAATACCTTGTATAGGTGTTCCTCTTCTTCTTTTTGCAGTTCTGGTGTACTGCAGTGTGTTGTGGCCTTTTTGAATAGTGTCCTGATGCAGCTTCGTCTGTATGTGTTGGGGTGGTTACTTTCATAGTTTAGGACTTGGTCTGTGTGTGTGGCTTTCCTCTATACCCTTGTAGTGAATTCTCCGTTCGGTGTTCTCTGTTCTATAGAATGGGGATCCTATACACAACATCCTCCAGTCCACACTTCTCTTTCCCTTTCCTGAGACAGGGCTCCAGTGGCTTCAGGGGGACTACAATTCCCACAATACCTGAGGCAGGGGCCACACGTGTATGGGGAAACCCGCACTGTACATGTACAGAATGTGGGAGGGTTTT
>NW_025183047.1:1866-2619 GCF_004010195.1 Chiloscyllium plagiosum | reverse complement strand
GGGGGGGGGGGGGGTGAATCTGTCCTTGCAGAATTACATTTCATTTCGCTCAAAAGCTGCATGAATCCACCCGAGAGACTGTCCCTCCCAGATGAGAAATGGAGCCAGTCTGACCTAACACTGGGAACCAGACAGACTTTAACCTCACACCTTCAATGCATGAGCAGAGCTGAGGTGGCACCTCCTGTTAAAGCCGATGCTGAGAACCAAAACTTTAAAAAAAGTTCTGGGATTATGAAACTAACCTGGTCATTCTCAAGTTTAAAAGAGTCAAGCTGAATGCGTTGAAGATTAAATTCTACGACACCGCAATCCTGTCGCTGTAAATTCTGTGTCTTATGTTCCACTGCGGCCTGATAGAGGGACAGTCCTCCGAAAGCTCGTGTTTCCGAATAAATCTGTTGGGCTGGAACCTGGGGGTCGGGTGAGATTGCACTATATCAGAGACACTGCATTGTTCTGGCCAGGCACTGCTGCCTGCGGTGCACTGTGTGTATCACTCTGAGCGACAATTACAAAACCTCACCCCACCCCGCACCCCCACCCCTCCCGTAAACCCATTGCACTATATCAGAGACACTGCATTGTTCTGGCCAGGCACTGCTGCCTGCGGTGCACTGTGTGTATCACTCTGAGCGACAATTACAAAACCTCACCCCACCCCGCACCCCCACCCCTCCCGTAAACCCAGGGAAGATCAGCTCTCCCCCCCCCCAAAACCCATCCATCCCCACCACTCAGTGTGCCCCTACA
>NW_025183047.1:0-621 GCF_004010195.1 Chiloscyllium plagiosum | reverse complement strand
CCCCCAGAGGGTGGTGCGTGTGTGGAACGAGCTGCCAGAGGAAGTGGTGGGGGCTGGTACAATGCCAACATTTAAAAGGATGGGGGGGGGGGGGGGGACATGGATAGGAAGGGTTTAGGGGGAGACGGGCCAAGTGCTGGCAAACGGGGGGGGGGGACTGGGTTAGGTTAGGGGTATCTGGGTCAGCACGGGTGGGTTAGGATATCTGGGTCAGTGCTGTTGGGGGGGGTTGAGTCTGACCGACCCTCTCCCGTGAGCCCCGCGAGAAAGCGGGCGTTAGGCAAATGCATGCGAGACCGAACTGAGAACAATATCCCATCTGTGTTTATTTCGACTCGATATGTCGGAGGACACAATGTACATGATTCGCACTCCACAGAATAAATAATCTCCTTTGAACAAGTATATTCAGAAAATGAGACAGGGAATGACGAGTTCATCACTTAAATACACTCACTCACTCACACACACACACTCTCTCTCGCTCCCTCTCTACACATATCTATACATCTGCCCAACAAAGATATCCTGCCCATGATCCCTGTTCCTGTCACCCTCCAGCAGCTGGGTTAGGATTCTGGGATTGATAAGAAGTGGGGATAATTGGGGGGAGGGAAGGGG
>NW_025183046.1:0-2619 GCF_004010195.1 Chiloscyllium plagiosum | reverse complement strand
CTGTTTCCGTGCTGTACATTGCTATGACTCTATGATTCTATGTACCTAGGTACAGTGAAAAGTTTTGTTTTGCGCACAACACAGGCAGATCATACTGTACAAGGGCAATAGAACAAAGCGCAGAATGCAATCTTACGGTGGCAAAGAAGGTGCACAAAACGCAAGATCAACATTAGATTTGAAATTTGAGAGATCTACTAAGAAGTCTAATAACAACGGGGAAGAAGCTGTTCTTGAACCTGTTGGGACATCTGTTTAAGCTTTTGTCTGGTGAGCCTGATGGAAGAAGTTGGAAAAGATTACAACTGGAGAATGATTCACCATCTGATTCAGAAATATTTTAACATTAGTTTTGATGTTTTCAGCCTTCTACACTCAATAAAGGTAAAACTGCCATAATCCTTGTGGACCATATGGTTGTTATCTCATTAAAGAAACATAACCGGTCATGGTTTAACCTCAGGGTCACCACACCTCAGGTGGGGGAGGAATCGAGAAGGAAAGTTCTTTGCGGTAACTTCAGCTGATGCAAGAATTCAAACCACACTGTTGGTGTTACTCTGAATTGCAAACCAACCAACTGAGCTAACCAAGCCCCCAATACCCCACTGCCAGAGCCAGGAGAGATCAGGACCATGAGGAGTTTACAATCTAACAGTTCAGCAATATTCCTTTCTATCCATATTCCTTTCAAACATTGATTAAATTGTGTTGACAGAATTAAGAAAATAGGTGTTGCTGCACCACCACAGATTGCCAAAATGACACATTGGCCACTGTGCAGTGCTGTCCATCTCTCGCACAGTTCTCTGTTTTATGAAAACCATCAGCTAAAATAAACTAAATTCTTCAGCTAACCTCCTCTCCGTACTAGATTTCCCAAGAAGATTGTGTGAGTTCACAGAAGCCAGCTCCCCTTTGATGTTGGTATTTAGAGGCACCCAGAGAAAATAGAAACACAAAAGATCACAAAAAGCAAGCTTTTTTGACTAAAACAAATATTTTTTTTATTTCACTGAGCAAGTGATTCTTCAAAGGGGTTTCAAGGTCACTAGGAACCAACAACTAAACTATGGTATGATAATCACAGTCTAAATGATTTGTGATTTCATAATTTTTAATATATTCATGGCATCCACCGCCCGAACAGCCTTGGCGTGCCCATTTGCCACCGGGCGGTGGGGATCCCCAGTGCAAGGCTGTCTACATGGGAGTCCTCCCCCTTTCTCTTGGGATCTGGGGTGGAGGGTGCTGCATGCAGCGGTCCCCTGCAACTGCAGATTGCGATAGTTCACTGGATTTCTGCAGTGCATCTTGTGGCTGGTACATTCTGCTGCTACTGACTGTTCACGGTGGAGTAAGTGAATGTTTGTGGATGTGGTGCCAATCAGGCAAACCACTTTGTCCTGGTGTTGTTAAGCTTCTGGTATGTTGTTGGAGCTGAACTCATTCAGGCAAGTGGGGAGCATTCCAACACAGTGGAATACTGAGTGTTGGTAACACCACTGAGTGATGGTAACGCCATTGAGTGTCAAGGTGTGATGGTTAGTTTTTTTTAGTGGAGATGGTACTTTTGTAGCACAAATATTACTAACAGCAAGATGGTTGAATCCTCCTTGCTCAATTGAAGTTCAGATGGCAAATAGTTTTCTAACGAGGCATGCCCATACTCAAAACCACTTCTGTAACTTTATCACCGCTCAAAAAATTAACAGCGTCAATTCATCACATGTCTGTGGCCAACTGGCAATGCAGTGAATGGTGAGGAGGTGTGAATAGCAGCAGGTGATCAGCTGCCATCCAGAAAATTAAAATTTGACTTCGTCTTGCACCACCCTTCACTTTCGCCATTTACTCTCTCCTATTGGTCTTATGCCATTCTTTCTCCTTTTACTGGCTTCAAACCTCACTTCTCATGAAGGGTCATGAATCTAAAAGTGCTTGAATCAAGGGTGACATTCCATTGCAGTACTGAAGGAATGTTGCATTGTTGAAGATTTCATCATTTTGGTGAGACATTAAACCATATTCTGCCAGTTCAGACAGATGCCAAAAAACCATTGGCAATATTTCGAAGTTGAGCAGAGTTGTTCCCAGTGTCCAGGCAAATTTCTTCCTCAAGCAACATTGCAAAAACAGATTATCTGGTCACAATTTGGAGGTGCTGGGGTTGGACTGGGGTGTACAAAGTTAAAAATCACACAACACCAGGTTATAGTCCAACAGGTATATTTGAAAGCACTAGCTTTTGCAGCACTGCTCCTTCATCAGGCGGTTGTCATTACAGTTTATGGGACTTTGCTGAGTGGTTTGTTTTATTCATTCATGGGATGAGAGCTTCGCTGGCTAAGCCAGCATTTATTGCCCATCTCTAATTGCCCAAAGTCGAAATGTTAGTTACTGGAAAATGTACTAACAGCAAGATGGTTGAATCCTCCTTGCTCAATTGAAGTTCAGATGGCAAATAGTTTTCTAACGAGGCATGCCCGTACTCAAAACCACTTCTGAAACTTTATCACCGCTCAAAAAATGAACAGCGTCAATTCATCACAGGTAGGGCAAATCCAAGGAGCAGGAGAATCAATGTTTCGGACATAAACTCTTCATCAGGAATGTGGA
>NW_025183045.1:0-2619 GCF_004010195.1 Chiloscyllium plagiosum | reverse complement strand
AGTGCGGTAGCTTGAATGGGTTGCCATCAGGTTGAGGTACACACGGTCCTGACCGTGGCAGGTTCACCCACACTTATCACTGAAGCAGAGATCGGCTTCATGGTAATGGTAGACTGAGAGATTATATTGTGGTTGAATATAATTCTGCTGCTGCTGCTACTACAGCTGCTATGATTTGCAGCATCACATGAATGCCCAGTTTGAGCTGCAATATCTGCAATACAATTCTGCTGCCTGTCCTCATTCTCATGGGGACCCAGTCACCCTTCTCCCCTGTACGCAGTGCCCTATCCCGGTTTATGATGTGGGAACACTTCCATTTTTAAAAATTCTCATCCTGTTAGGATATCTTCATGATGCCTTGCCTCCAATTTGTCACATTCCTCAAAAGCATTTAACGTTTTCACCTGAATATTTTCCCTTCCAGTAATGCCATCTTCTGTTTAAAGCGAATGTGTTTCCCTCTGCTTCTCTCCATGACCACGTTTAAGAGCTCTGTAGTGTAGGTGATGACAGCCTTATGTAGTTTCAGAACAAATGAATTTGTATACCTTGCGTTATCATTCACTTCCCGGTGTATGGCGCTCCATGTTGGACAGGGCATGTGAGCAACTTTGACACACATGTTTGAAACTTGTTCAAAAACAGAAATTGCTGAAGACACTGACAGGTCTGACAGCATCTGTGGAGTGAAAACAGAGGCAATCTTTCGGGTTCTGTGACTGTTCCTCCAAGCACCGAGTAAGCTATATTGAAAATATATTCTGTAACTTTTCATTTTTGAAGGAATTCAGTGGGTCTGGCAACATCTGCAGAGATAGAGAAACAATGTTAATGTTTCAAGTCCAGTGTAAATCTTCTTCAGACGTGTAAAGGATTGGAAAGTGAGTGTTTTAGTATCTTGGCAGACGTAGGAAAGAGTGTTTGGAAGCCCAGTGTGAAAGACAAATGGGCTTTAAATTGTGGTGAAAGAGACACAGACATTAATGTGTAAATGTTACAAGTTGATTTTCTCTGTTGAATGCATCATAAACAAGACACGAACTTAGGGAGCCCAGGAGGGAGAGTGGACGGAAAATGGAGAACAACCATAATGGATTCAGGCTGTGAATTTACGGAATTGAATATTAACTCCTACAGACCGTAACGTAACAAAGTGTAAAGTGAGGTGTTACTCGAGCTTGGGTTGTGCTTCACTGGAACATTGCAACAACCTGCATTTTCTTAGAATCGCTACAGTGAGGAAACAGGCCCTTCAGCCCAACAGGTTTATACTGATTCTCCAAAGAGTATACGAACCAATCCCATTCTCTACGCTAATACTATACATAGACCCTTGACTATTGCACCTAACATCAACATCCCTGAACTCAATCAGCAATTCAGCATGGCCAGTTCACCTAACCTGCACAACTTTGAACTGTGGCAGGAAACTAGAACACCCAGAGGAAATCGAACCCAGTTCCCTGATGTTGTGATGCAGCAGTGCAAACCACTGTGCCACCGTGCTATCCAGAACCGAAATGTTATAATGCCACAAATCTATACGAACAGAAATGAAGCCATTCGGAACATCAACTCTGCTCCGCCATTTGATCACGACTGACAGATTTTCAACTCCATTTTCCTGCTTCCTCTCAGTAACCTTTGATCCCCTTGTCAATGAAAACTTATCTGTGTCTGTTTTAAATATACTAAATAGAACATAGAACATAGAACAGTACAGCTCAGGACAGGCCCTTTGGCCCACGATGTTTTCCCAAGATTTAATCCTATTGTAAAATGTAGTAATTTAACCAATGCACCCCTCAACTCACTGCTATCCATGTGCATGTCCAATAGTCGCTTACATGTCCCCAATGACTATGTTTCCACCACCAGAGCTGGCAGCGCATTCAATGTATTCACAACTCTCTGCGTAAAGAACCTACCTCTGATGTCTCCCTTTTACCTTCCTCCTCATAACTTCAAACTATGACTTCTCGTATTAGTCAATCCTTCCCTGGGAAAAAAGTCGCTGGGTATTGACTCTATCTGTTCCTCTCATTATTTTGTACACCTCGATCAGCTCTCCTCTCTCTTCCTTGTCGCCAGACAGAAAGGTTCAAGCTCGTTCAACCTTTCATCATAAAGCAAGCCCTCCAATCCAGGCTGCATCCTGGTAAACCTTCTTTGCACCCCCTCCAAAGCCTGTGTATCTTTCCTATATTAAGGCGTCCACAGCTGGACACAATATTCCAAGTGTGGTCTCACCAGGGACCTGTAGAGCTGCAGCAAAACCTCACGGCTCTTAAAGTCGATCCCCCAATTAATGAAAGCCAAAACACCATATGCTTTCTTGACCCCTATCCATTTGGGTGGCAAGTTTGAGGGATCCATGCGCACCCAGATCCGTCTGTTTCTCTACACTGCCAAGAATCCTGTCTTTAATGCGATATTCAGGATTCGAATTTGACCTTCCAAAATGCATCACTTTTCACTTATCCAGGTTGAATCTATTCTGTCATTTCTCAGCCCAGCTCTGCATCCTGTCTATGTCACGCTGCAGCCTACAGTGGCACTCTATACTATCAACGTCACCTCCAACCTTTGTGTCATCAGTAAATTTACTAACCCACC
>NW_025183044.1:1645-2619 GCF_004010195.1 Chiloscyllium plagiosum | reverse complement strand
GTACCGGTAAAAGTGAGGAGTGCAGTTGCTGGATATCAGAGTCGAACAGTGTGAGGCTGGAAAAGCATAGCCAATCAGGCAGCATCAGAGGAGCAGGAGAATTGACGTCACGGGTATAAGTCCTTCATCAGGACTGTGCCCAAAACATCGAATTTCCTGTTCGTACGGTGCTGCCTGACCTGTTGTGCTTTTCCAGCATCACATTTTACGAGTCTACATCTGTACAGAGCGTAGCTAAGACCACATCTGACACATTATGTGCAGTTTTGATCCCTTAACGTAAAAAAAAAAGTTTTAGAAGCTTATCAGCAACGTTTTGGTCACACTTTCCTGGAATAAAGGCCTTTTGTTCTGAAACATTATCAGTTTTGGACTTGGATGAGAAATCATTTTGAAGCATACACGATTTTGAGGAAAATCAGCTGGATGCATATTTTCTCTTCTCAGGGAGACAAAAACTATGGAATAAATTTTAAGAATAAAAGGTATTGATTTTAGCACAGATATTATAAAGATATCAAACGATTTTTAAAAATTAAGCATATGCGTACCAACATATCATCAAATTATAAAACAGGAATTTTCTCTTTGCTAAGAAAAGGCACTGTGGAGAAGAACAGCAATTCTGCACTTGCTTTTCGTCCATTCTGATCCATTCCAGAGAATGTTCACGACGAGCGGACGTGGTCCAGTTTGGTGTTCAGTTGACATGATTGTATGTTTCAACACAGAGAGGGAGAACAATGTTCCCTGTCTGAGAAGCAGCAGCCGATTGATCCCTCTATCTTCTTTTGGTCCACCTGACAACAGTAAATTTCTGACTCACCTCTACCTGATGAGTCGTGGAGAATCCCTGATGAGAGATTCATTGGAATCTCCCTAACAAAAGGCATTCAGTTAACTCCAACTATTCTGGGAGAAATCACATCACAAGTAGGTTGTCTGAGCAAAATGGGCGGCATGGCAGCTCAGTG
>NW_025183044.1:0-1506 GCF_004010195.1 Chiloscyllium plagiosum | reverse complement strand
TCTATCCACTTGTTATGAGTTCAACTATTATGAAACTCTGGAAAGCTTTCAAGTTTCTGTTTTGTCTTAAGTTGTGTTTGTGTGTGTGTGTGTTTTTCACATTTTTCTAGAAGACGAGCCAGGCTGACATTTATATCATTAGCCATATCACTAAACTTTGAAATTTGTTGTAAACAGTGGAGCAGTGTGACTGCAAAAGGAAACACTGACCCTGCAACATTGATTGGAGCACGAATGACAAATTCTAAAAGGACTGTTCAAGTGGGAAGTGAGCTTCCCCAGAGGTTTGTGGTGCTTGGATGTTTACATTTATTCAATGTTGTGCCTGTTAATTATTTGATAGACAATTGAATGTAGGACAATAGTGCACGTACAGAAGAAGTATTGCTGAGACCACAATCAGATCATCTACGATCTTAGTGCTTGACAGAGCAAAGACAAAGTGCCTAATGGCCCACTCCTACTCCTCAGTCCGATGTTCATATATTCCAGTCAGCCTTTCACAGCTCCTGCACAGGATTGGATGGAGGCCACTTGCTGGAAATACCTGGTGAACGGTAATACAGGATCTCCTTCTGTCCCTTATAATTGTCACACAGTTTGGCATGGGTTGATAAATGTTAATTCAAAACCCAGGCTGGGCTCAAAAGACGCATTTGGTCTATTAATAGAATGTCTCCTCTCTGAAACTTGTGCTTCATTTGTTGGTTATGGTGCAGACCCAGATTCACTGTGAATACAGTCACCATACCTCACCCAGAGATGACTCATAAAATACTTTGCTCTCTCTAACCGTAACGTCTAAAAAGGAATGTTCGGGAAAATTGCAAACATTAACTTTTTAATTACAGAATATGAGAACATAAGGAACAGGATCAGATGTTATTTCGGAATGTCAGGCCTGCCGTGCCATTGTATAAGATGATGGATGATCAACTGTTGTTATCAATTCTACTTTATTTCCCAATACTTCACATCCCTCAATTCTATGTCAGGTGAAAAACCCACCGATCTCTTCTGTAAACACTTTCAGTGATCTAGCTCCCCGAACTGTCTCGGCCAGATAATTTCTGACATTCACTATCCACTGTGAGAAGGTTACAGTCCCCAACCATACACTATAACCTATTTGTATGTTCTAAAGAGGTGAACACAGCAGCTCATGTAATAGTGACACACCCTGATATCAAGGCCGGAGTTGACTCAAGATGGTATAAAGAATCGTTGACTAAATTAAATTTAATAGGAATTAGCCACAATCTCTCCACTCGGGGGTCAGAGGAAGATGTTCATGGTTGGGGGACATCAATCCTTTCAGTCCCGGGACATCCCTACAGGAGATCCTCAGGGTAGCTTCCTGGCCACAATCATCTTCAGCTGCATCAGCAATGTCCTTCCCCATCATTACAATCGAAATGGGGATGATCACTGAAGATCACACAATATTCAGAACATTTTCCCGCTTCAGCTCCCGAAGCAGTCTGTGTCCATGTGCAGCAAGACCCG
>NW_025183043.1:0-2619 GCF_004010195.1 Chiloscyllium plagiosum | reverse complement strand
TGGGCCCCAGCAACCTCCTCCCTTGGCTCCCAAAGTAGACTGGGATATATTTCATTGGACACTGAGGTTTTACCCACCTTTACACCAGCTTGCTTGATCTTAACATGTTCGAGAACCTCACCAACCCGACTGAAATGCCCGGCAACAATTTCTTTCTCCTCTGTTAATACAGATGGGAAGTATTCATTGAAAACCTCACCTACTTCCTCTGGCTGCATGCACAGATTTTCCCTTTGATTTCCAACAGGCCCCACCCTTTCCCCAGTAATTCTCTTACTCTCACTGTACTGGTAAAATACCGCGTGGCTTTTCCTAAACACTATCTGCCACGGTTATTTTGTGATCATTGTTTGAACCTCATTTTAGGACCACCTTGCAATGTCCATACTTGTGAATGGCTTCACCTGGTTTTATTGCACTGTAATTTCTTTATCAACCTCACGATATTGGTTGATCAGTATATGCCTAATTGGCTGCCTTTGTTATTCTATCCTCATGCACACACCGGCCCTGAATTTTCACTCTATTACTTTAAAATGTTCACACTTTGCAAATATAGACCCAAACGCAGTTGGTTCTTCCCAGCCCATGTTTGTCACATCCTGTCCAATGATCGTGATACTGATAGGAGACTCAGTTGTGAGGGGGACAGACAGGAGACTGTGTGGCTGCACAAGAGACCCCAAGATGGTATGTTGCCTCCCCTGTGCCAGGGTCAAGGGGGTGTCTGAACAGTTGCAGAATATTCAGAACGGAGAGGGTGAACAGCCAGAGGCTGCTTTGCACAATGGTATGATTGACCAAGGTAGACAAAGGGATGGGGTCCTGTGAAATTAGGACAGGGAGTTCAGTAAGAACGTAAAAAGCAGGACCTTAAGGGTAGTGACCACTGGATTACTCCCAGTGCCACGTGCAAGTGGGGATAGACATAGAAAGTTAGGCCAGATGGATGTGTGGCTGCGGAGCAGGTGGATGGGACAGGGTTTTCAGTTCTTGGAACATTGGGATCTCTTCTGGCGTAGAGGTGACCTGTACAAGGGGATGCGTTGGAATTAAACCAGAGATGCATCATTATGCCTGGGGGGAGATTTGCTAGTGTTTCACCAGAAGGGTGTAAACTAGTTTGGCAGGAGGTTCGGACTCTGAATAAGAGATGGACCATTGACTAGTCAGGGGAAAAAAAAAACATTAGCCATCAAGAACAAGTTTTCTATTCAGAATATCCAGAGGTACAGTAAAGGAAGGAAAAAGATTTCTGGGTTAACGGGCATTTATTTCAAAATACGAGACCTGACTTTTAAGGCAGGCGAGCTCAGGGCATGGATTGGCTCTGGGGATTGGGATATTATAGCCATAACAGAAACATTGCTGAGAGAAGGGTAGGACTGGCAGCTCAGTGTTCCAGGATACAGAAGCTACAGGCGTGACAGAAGGACAAGTAAGTGAGGAGGGGAAGCTGCCCTTTTGATAAGGAAGGACATAACAACAGTGCTTAGAGAGGATACCCCTTCGGGATTATAAAATAAGACTTTATGTTTGGAAGTTATCAACAAAAAGGGGATGGTCAAACTGTTGGGACTGTGTTATGACCCTCAAACAGCCAGCGGATACTAGAGAAGCAGATGTGTTGAGAGATTGGTGATAACAGTAGGAATAATAGAGTAGTACTGTTTGGAGATTTTGATTTCCCCTGGATTGACTGGGCCACCCAGAGAGTAAAAGGCCCGTACGGAGTGAAATTTGTCAAATCTGCCCAAGAACATTCCCTACATCAAGATGTAGACGGCCTAACTCTACTCAGGGGGCTGCAACACTGCACCTCCCCTCAGAAACCGAGGCCAGGCAAGTGACTAAAGTGTCAGTCAGAGAGCACTTTGTGTCCGGTGACCACAACTGTCTGAGATTTCACATAGTTATGGAAAAACATCGAACAAGTCCACAGATTAAGGTGCTCAACTGGAGCAGGGCCAGTTTTGAGGCCATGAGGCAGGATCTAGCAGAGGCCGATTGGGTGAAGCTAAAAATCACATAGCACCAGTTTATAGTCCAACTAGACTTGGAAGCGCTATTGATCATTCCAAAAAATGAAAGACATAATCTAAATTTGTTTAATATTACATTCTATGACTTCAATCCTGTTGCTATAAATTCTATGTCTTATGACTGTGTTCCACAACCACCGCTGAAGAAGCAGCGCTCCGAAAACTAGCGCTTCCAAATAAACCTGCTGGACCTGGTGTTGTGTGGCTTTTAACTTTGCCCACCCCAGTCCAACACCGGCATCTCCAAATCATGACTACCGCCGATTTGGTGAGACTGTTTGAATAAAAAGAAATTAATGGCAAATGGGAGGCTTTGAAAAGTGTTATTTCAAGAATCCAGGCTCAGTCTGTCCCTAATAGGGTGAAGGGAAAAACTAGCAGGTTTCGGGATCCCTGGATGGTGAGGGATATTAAGGCTCTACTCAGGAAAAAGAAGCCTTCTTATATCTATAATCATCTTCAGTCTGACTAGCCGACATACGTCTGTTTGTTCATTCAATTTGTACAACCCTCTTTATCTCTGTGATATGCTCCTAAAGCACTTTCTGTCTGTGTAAACCACTCCATCCTCCCAATA
>NW_025183042.1:0-2619 GCF_004010195.1 Chiloscyllium plagiosum | reverse complement strand
AAGCAACTCTCCACCATCACTCTCTGTCTCCTGCCGTTAAGCCAATTATGTAACCAATTGGCAAGCTCACTCTGAAGCCTATGTGACTTAAATTTGCAAATTAGTCTACTATTGAGAGTGTGGTGCTGGAAAAGCACAACAGCTCAGGCAGCATCTGAGGAGCAGGAGAATCAACATTTCGGGCATAAGCCCCTCATAATCTTAAGGTGATTGTTCTTCCAAGGATGCCTACCTTGAAGAAGCTGTCTTCCTCTCTCCACAAGGATCTTAGTGAGTCCTTCTCTCACTGCACACTCCAGGTAACCTCCTCTGCCCTGAAACTTTTCAGCCATGTCCTGAAGCAGACTCGCTACCACGCTCAGTGCCTGCCTATGGAACTGACTGATCCCACATGGACTTCGGACTAAATTCAAACCAACACAATTTGGACCTGAACAGAATACCCAGTAAATGCTACAAATCTGAAATCTTCAGCAACGATTCTCTTTCTGGATCCTCCGCTCCACACGAGCAGCCATGTGGCACCATCTACTCTACCTGCAGTCAATGCTGCCTCAGCTCAGGGCCACACTCTCCCAGACCCTCATTCCTGATGAAGGGCTTATGCCTGAAACGTCGATTCTCCTGCTCCTCGGATGCTGCCTGACCTGCTGTGCTTTACTAGCACCACACTCTTGACTCTGATCTCCAACATCTGCAGTCCTCACTTTCTCCAAATTAGTTTACCATGCAGCACCTTGTCGAACGCTTTACAGAAGTAAACAATGTCTACTGGTCTCCCCTCATCAACCGTTTTGCTAACTTTCTCAAAACATACAATCAAGGCATGATTTTCTCTGCACAAAACCATGCTGACTATCCTTAATTAATTTTTGCCTCTCGAAATGTCCATAAATCTGATCTTTTAAAATCACTTCTAACCAAGCCAATTCTGAATCCAAATGGCCAAATCACCAAGAATCACATGCATTTTAGTCTTCTCAATAAGTCTACCATGAGGGACCTTGCTGAAAACATTACTAAAATCCATGTAAACAACATCCACTGTTCTATCCTTATCACTCAACCTCGTCACTTCCTCAAAAAAGATCTTTCAGTCCATTAGTCCAAACGAAAGGACATCAGTTTTATCCTTACAAATATGAAATATGACTAACCTTCAACCATTTCTATTTAGATGTAGAAGGGCAACAGATAGATTGGAACACCACCACCTACAATTCCCCTCCAAGCCACTCACCATCCAGACTTGGAAATAAATCACTGTTCTTTCAATGCTGTTAGACCAAAAATCCTGAAATTCCCTCCATAATGGTATTGTGGATCTACAGACAACACATGGACCGCAATGATTCAAGAAAGTAGGGGGACCTTCTCAAATGCAACTAAGGATATACAGTAATGCTACCCTAGCCAATGATGCCTATGTGCCAGAAGCAAATGAAGAAAAAAATGACAGCCTATTTTCTAAAAGCTATTCCTGAGTTATTCCATAACCCATTATGAACTACCAATTGAAATACAATCTGATCAGGGTTCAAACTTCACGTTTCAGTCTTCCCAGGATATGAGCAGCCGAGTATAAGCAAGTAAGGTCACATGAGGAAATATCAGTTATGTCATTGAACATGATGATGTAATATCGTTGCAGGGAAGAAGTTAAGAAAGAGCAAGTATGTCAGGTGGTAAGAGTAGTGGGGGATGACAGGCAGAATGAGGTAGAAGGAGAGGCCCTCCAAATGAGACTAGCCAATACTGAAATATGAGACCAGTTAGACACTGCTTCTATATTTAGAGGAAGGTCAATGGGAAGATCTAATGATGTCACTTAGGAAATCTATAGTGATATACCTGGATGCGCAATGCCAGCTTAATATGAAAAAAGAAATAGACGTAGATGACTCAGTAAACAATAAAACAAATTCCTTATCAGTTAAGCACAGGAAAACAAAGATGCAGTACATGTTGGTAAATCGCTTGATTGAGCGAGCTAAATCAACTGGAGGTTATTGATTCTTATGGGCCAGGTCAACCCCCTCAAAACATTTCAAGAAAGTAGCCCGGACTCTAACTTTGCGAGTTGTAGGTATGAAGTCAATATTCCAGGAGTGATGCAGCTGGCCCAATCACTTATTTCAACCAAAACAGAATTTATTTGCAAGATTACCACATGAAAGACAAAGAGAACAGAATATAGAATAATTTAACCTATCTGAAAATCCAACAGATTATCCCAACTTAATGATGCTGTTCCTAATACTTGCAACAAGCCCCATAAACACCCCTTGGCAAAAAAAAGGTAAAGTCAAACATAGGTTCATAGAGATGTGGAGACAGGGAGGATGAGTATGAACCTGCTTCTTTGGGTCCAGCAGTTTCACCACTGACCAGCAGCCTTGAACAGCCAGACTGCTAAAACCAAACCAAACCAAACCAAACCAGACTACTGCTGAGCTGGGAGAACTGGCTCCTCCTCTTTCATTGTACAAGTGTTTTTTTAAAAAGTCTTGAAAGCATTCTCAAGTAGTTCAACCCAGACTTTTCGGAATTGCTGCTTTTACGATCTCTCTGAAAAAAAAATCAAGAACAGCATAACCTTGTTAAAGGAGAAGTATTGTC
>NW_025183041.1:0-2619 GCF_004010195.1 Chiloscyllium plagiosum | reverse complement strand
AAGATTAGAAGAATGAGAGGCACACATAGTGAATTAAATAATATTCTGAACAGGCTTGACAGGTTAGTTGTTCCCTTTGTGATAGAATCTAGAGACAGGGGGCACAGTTTACAAATAGGGGCGCTCCTACATTATAAATGGCAATGACAAGACTGATTGTTGAGCCATGTAATTCTCTCCTTTGGGGAGTAACGGCCGCTGAGCCATTGATGATATTCAAGGGTGAAGTAGACATTTGCTCTTTCCGGTGTCAGACGTCATGGGGATGGGTGGGTTGAGAAACTTTAGCATCAATGTGGAGAACAGGCCACAATCAGATCAGCCATAATCTTACAGATTATTAGAGCAGGCTTGAAAGGGTCAGTTGGCCTTTTTCCTGTCCTTATTAATGATGGAAATGGATTATAATGTTGGAGAAGACTTGCAGGAGTATTAAGGCCTGAATCTAAACTCAGCAGGTCAGGCAGCTGAGTTAACGTCTCAGGTCAATGACCTTTCTTCAGAACTGGAGGATGGTGGAAATATCAATGTTTTTAAGCCAGCAAAAGAGCCCTGAGGAGGGTAAGGTGGCAAAGGAACAAGAGGGGACTCTGATAGGACAGGAGAAATGAACTGGCAACATTCATCGAAGATGCAAAAGCCAAAGAGATGACGATGTAGATATCTGCATTTATTGTCAACACCAGTGCCACTGAACATGCAAGGTTACTTCACCTCAAAGTGATGAAAGCTGCAGCTGCCAGGAACAAAGATAGCACTGCCCATATCATCACAATTGGTGATGTTCGAAACCAATGCCTGAGTTGTCATCCAGCATAGAGGGAGCCCCCAGACTGTGGATCATAACAGGGGCAGGAGGAACAGTGGCAACAATGTTACTAAGATCCTGGGAGCACACCCTGTCTACCTGTACCTGCATTATGGAGAGAAATAACATGGAGGGCAACATGGTGGCTCAGTGGTTGGCACTGCTGCCTCACAGCGCCAGGGACCTGGGTTCGATTCCAGCCTGTGTGGAGTTTGCACATTTTCCCCATGTCTGTGTGGGTTTCCTCTGGGTGCACTGGTTTCCTCCCACAATCCAAAGGTGAACTGGCAATGCTAAAATGTCCATAGTGTTCAGGGATGTGTAGATTAGGTGCATTAGTCAGGGATAAATATAGAGTAATGAGTGGGAGAGAATCTTTGGAGGTTCGGTGAGGATTTGTTGGGCTGAAGGGCCTGTTCCCACACTGTAGGAATTCTAAATTCTAAATTATTGCTTGGTTTAACAGAGTCATGGCTGTTTTCCTTACTTCCTACCATCTGGTCTACAGTGCCTTGTGTCAAAGCAGATACACACAAAGAACCTCACCTTTGCCCAAACAAAGCTTAATGGACATTTTAGCATTTATTTTACTAAAGTTTGTAAAATATACCTTAACAGATAGTGAAAAAGCATAAGCTGCACTAAGAATGGCTCCGTTCCCACACCCGAGAGCAACACAAAGAAACACACAAAAGAAAAGCACGCAGAACAAAATGGGAAGCTGAAGTTATGATCTCTCATTGTTGATTTTGATTTTGCATCCAGAATGCTGAAGAGATTTGACTCAAAAGTTACGGTGCTGTTCCTGAAGCTCGCGTTGAGCTTCACTGCAGCTGACTGCAAACTGAAAGGTCCACATTGAAGCAAATTGGAGTGTCCACACTCAGGGTCACGCTAGTGGGTGATCTGCAAAACACACTCCAAAGTACAGACCAATGTAGCTGTCAGCAATGAGTGCAGAATGCTAATTGTGGGATCAGGATCTTAAAGCTGAGATTAGGGTGATGGTTTGCATTGCACCCATGATCTCCAAACAATTTATATTATTTGTTTTTGGGATGTGGATGTCCCTGGCTAGGCCTGCACATATTGCACATTTATAACGGCTTTGAAAAGCTGCCTTCTTAACCTGTTCCAGTCATTGGAATACAGAGATACCCGCAGTGCTGCTGGGAATGGAGTTGAAGATATTTACCCAGTGACAGTGAAGGAAAGGCAATACATCTCTAAGTCAGAATGGTGGGTGCTTTGGATGGGAACTTGCAGTATATGGTGTTCTCAAGTCTCTGCTGTCCCAGTACCTTTTCACATTGTTAGATCAACCAAGGCAAGGGGAGATTGTTATATTGCGTCTCAACTTGTAGACAATGGTCAGGAACTGGAGAACCCAGAGGTGAGATATTTGCCACAAAAAGACCAGCCACTGACCTGCTATTGTAATTATATGGACGATGCATTTCAGTTTCTGCTGAATAGAAAACTTAAGGATATTGACATTGGGAAATTTAGCCATGGTAATGCCGTTAAATATCAAGGGGCGAGGGTTAGATTCACTCTTATTGGAGATGGTCATTGCTTGAGGCTTTGCACTTGGCTCGAGAGATATTGCAGGAGGGAGGGGTTCAGATTTTTGGGACATTGGGACTGGTTCTGGGGGAGGTGGGACTATTACAAGTTGGACTGTCTACTCCTGGGCCAGACTGGAACCCATGTCCTAGGGGACACTTTTGCTAATGCTGTTGGGGAGGGGGAATGGGAACCAAATGAGGAGGTTAGTAGACAGGAAGGAGGTAGTAACTAAAGCAGGTAAT
>NW_025183040.1:0-2619 GCF_004010195.1 Chiloscyllium plagiosum | reverse complement strand
AGACACACACACACACTCTCTCACACAGACACACACAGACACACGCACACACAGTAACAATGCATCAGGGGAAGTATTGCTCCTCTCATTCACTTGTAAACATTGAATCCCTACAGTGTGGAGAAAGGCCATTCTGCCTATTGAGTCTGCACTCACCCTCAAAGAGCATCCAATTCAGGCCCAGCCCCATAACCTCACATTCTCCATGGCTAATCCACCTAACCTGCACATCCCTGGACATTATTGGCAAATTAGCATGACCAGTCTCCCTGACCTGCACATTTTGGACTGTGGGAGGAAACCAGAGCATCCAGAGGAAACCCACGCAGACACAGGGAGAATGTGCAAACTCCTCACAGACAGTCGCCCCGAGGGTGGAATCGAACCTGGGACCCTGGTGCTGTGAGGTGTTAACTGTCCTGTTTTTCTTTGTACTGATACCTCCTTGACTCTGATCTTGAGTGTTCCCACCATTTTCTCTTTATTTAAGACATTGATCCTGTCTGCTCAAGGCAAGTGATGACCTGCAGCCAGTGCATGTGGCAGCTTCATTGCTAACATTCCTGACAGGGAACTGGCTGGGGAGGGGCACCTCACAATGTTCCATGTTCACTGCACAGCCTCAGGCAATTCAACCCAAAGCCTGGGAATGTTTGGAGGAGACATGAGCCAGCATTGACAATCCTGCTGCCATTTCACCCCCTCCACCAAGCCCCGCCCCTCCACCAAGCCCCACCCACTTCAAGCCCCACCCCCTCCACCAAGCCTGTCTTCAGAGTATAGACCACTGTTTCTGCCAGACCGTTGGATGATGGATGGTATGGATCAGTCCAAACATGCCAAATGCCATTGGACTTTCGTAATTACTTGAACTCCGTGCTGGGAAATGACCTCCCATTGTCTGTGAACAGTACTTCCAGGAGACCCTCTATCACCAACAACACTGTCAGCTTCTCAATCGTCATCCCTGAATTTGTTGAGTGAACTCTATGCATGACCAATCACTGAGTGGGCACCCACAGTGACCAGGAACATTGAGCCTATCAAAGGCCAGTACAGTCATCATGTGACCGGGTCCAGGGTTTACCCGGCCATTCCCATGAATGTGGGGGCAGTGCCAGCAGTAATTTCTGTCCTTGTTGGCACTCTCGGCACTGCCCTGCCAACACGGCTATGTCTGCATCCAACCCTGGTCACCATAGAGCATAGAACATAGAACATTTCAGTACAGCACAGGCCCTTCGGCCCTCGATGTTGCGCCAACCTGTGAAATTAATCTGATGCCCATCTAATCTACACCGTTCCATTGTTATCCATATGTATGTCCAATGCCCATTTAAATGCCCTTAACATCGGCAAATCTAATTCTGTTGCAGGCAGGCCATTCCACATCCCTACCACTCCCTGATGAAAGACACTACCCAGATATGTGTCCTATATCTATCACCCCTCAATTTAAAGCAATGACCCCTTGTGCTAGCCATCGCCATCTGAGGAAAAAGGCTCTCACTGTCCACCCTATCTAACCCTCTGATTATCTTATATGTCTCAATTAAGTCACCTCTCAACCTTCTTCTCTCCAACAAAAACAGCCTCAAGTCCCTCAGCCTTTCCTTGTAAGACCTTCCCTCCATACCAGGCAACATCCTGGTAAATCTCCTCTGAACCCTTTTTATAATGCGGTGACCAGAACTGTATGCAATACTCCAAGTGCGGCCTTACCAGTGTCTTGTACAGCTGAAGCATGACCTCATGGCTCAGAAACTCAATCCCCTTACCAATAAATGCCAACACACCATATGCCTTCTTAACAACCCTATCAACCTGGGTGACAACTTGCAGGGATTTATGTACCAAGACACAGAGACCTCTCTGTTCATCCAAACTGCCAAGAATTTTACCATTAGGCCAGTACTCTGCATTCCTGTTACTGCTTCTGAAGTGAACTACCTCACACTTTTCCACATTAAACTCCATTTGCCACCTCTCAGCCCATCTCTGCATCTTATTTATGTCCCTCTGTAACCCACAACATCCTTTGACACTATCCACAACTCTGCCTACCTTAGTGTCATCTGCAAATTTACTAAACCACCCTTCTACACCCACAACCAAATCATTTATAAAAATGACAAACAGCAGTGGCCCCAAAACAGATCCTTGCGGCACATCACTGGTAACTGAGCTCCAGGATGAACACTTCCATCAACCACCACTCTCTGTCTTCTTTCAGCTCGCCGATTTCTGATCCAAACCGCTAAATCACCTTCAATCCCGAAACTCTGTATTTTGTGCAATAGCCTACCATGTGGAACCTTATCAAACGCCTTACTGAGGTCCGTATACACCGCATCAACCAGTTTACCTTCATTCACCTGTTTTGTCACCTTCTCGAAGAGCTCAATGTTAGTGAGGAATGACCTTCTCTTCACAAAACTGTGTTGACTATCCCTAATCAAATTATTCCTTTCCAGGTGATTATAAATCCTATCTTTTATAACCTTTTCCAACACCTTACCCACAACCGAAGTACGGCTCACTGGTCTATAATTACAAGGGTTGTCCCGACTCCCCTTCTTGAAGAAAGGAACAACATTTGCTACCCTCCAGTCTTCTGGC
>NW_025183039.1:0-2619 GCF_004010195.1 Chiloscyllium plagiosum | reverse complement strand
GAGCAGGTATACAGTGGACATTCCAGGAGTGATCGAGCTTGTCATTATTCCTCGGATTGAAATAAAACAGAATTTAGTTCCAGAGTACCGAATGAAAAACAACCAAAGGGAACAGAATACAGACTAAGTTAATCTGTGTGAAAGCGAACAGACTATGCCAACTTAATAATTGTTCTAAATTCTGCACAAATCCTCATAAACACCTCTTGGCAATGCAGGTCAAATCAAACACAGGGTCTTACAGGAGAGATTCAGCATGGAACAATTACTTTCACATAGTTGTTCCTTTTACCAGCAGTCTGAAACACTGGCTGCTTACTAACAGCAAACCAAACTAAACCATACCGGAGTAAAGCTGAGCTGTGAGAATTGGCCACTCCCCTTTCATTGTATTTTTTTTTTACTTGAAAGCCTTTTGCTGGAGGTAGTGTCTGTTAGAAATCATGGAGATGTCCCTAAAACCCATCAAAACTAGACACCACAGAACCTCAGCATTTACAAACATTCTAGGAAAAAAAATAAGAACATTAAAGGAGCAGCATCATCACACACTCAATGTCCTGGTCTCTGGCTGTGAATGACAGTCTCTGGGATTGTTTAGAATTAGTGAACTGGACCGTGTTAAAGCACTCAGCAGAAAACCTGGATAAGTAAACATCACCATCACGGACTCTTTAGCAAATGCATGGAGGACTGAGTATTGAAGAAGTCAATGCGTGTGTTCCCCAAGTGTCGACCTCGTGTTGACCAAGGAAATCCACCCCCAACTGAAGACCAAACGGGCAACATTCAAGTGGAAAGAGCCAACCCTAAACAGGAATCCAGATCTAACTTCTGCAAGGCCAGCAGAGATGCCAAGAGGAGTACAAGACCACGTGAAAGGCCCATACAAACCAAACAGACTCCCGCTGCGTATGGCAAGTCCGAAAGAAAGTTACAGGATGCCAAATGAAGCAAAGAACAATAGCGGACAAAGACACATCGCTCTCTGAGAAGCTCAATGCTTTCCGTGTGTGGTTCAACCAGAATGCATAGGGCGCAGTGACTCCTGTTCCAACAGCCCCTGACACATCTGTCAATCGTTCACGACCGCACATGTCAGAAAAGTTTTCTTGAGAGTCAACCCAAGGAAAGCGGCGGGCCTGGGTGCAGTCTCTGGCCATTAACTTCGATCCTGTGTGGACCAATTTGTGGAGATATTCACCGACATCTTTAACCTCTCCCTCCGACAAGTGGAAGTCTCCATCTTCTACAAGGAGACCACCACCATCCCCATACCTATGAAAGCAAATGCCATGTGCCAACTTTTCTACCCAAATATTTTTGTGTCTTCTGCACATTTGCCAACAGAGCAATCACTTCCTCCATGCAAGTCCTTCATATAAACATTATCCCATGTTTAACTTGTATAATATACATTGTGTATTGTTATATGTTATTGCTATTTGTGTCTGTACAATATTGTTGTGTATTAGAGCTGATTGTGTTTACATGTAATATTATTGTGCATTGGAGCATACATATTGTTAGTGTTGGAGATGTTCGAGTTTATATCAAAATATTGTTGCATACTAGAAATGTTCATGTTTGTATGCGTTTCCTGTTGTGTCTTGTAACTCTTCCTATTTATACATCAATGCTGTATCAGTTCATATTGAAATTGTGCCTTTCTTCTTCCAAACAGTGATACTGTCACTGTCCATGTGGGGGTGCTGCTCAACTTCACCGGCACTTTGGGATGGATCTGCAATCCCAGCACCGGCCAAAGGGTCGGCAGCACAGCGCATCAGTGATCCCGTGTTAGCAGTTGTGGGGAATGATCAGGCAGGGGCACATGGTCTCTGGTTATTGGAGAGAGTAAACACACATTCTGGATGGGGAGTCGCGGGGGAAGTGGAGGGCAATAACTAAAGAGCACTGGGGAATGAAAAAGCATTGCAATCGGATATATACAGGGTAATATTTTGTAATAGGGAGTAACTCAATGGAGAATAATGGGGAGAGAATTACATCAGAGAAAGTGGGGACTGCAGATGCTGGAGATCAGAGCTGAAAATGTGTTGCTGGAACAGCGCAGCAGGTCAGGCAGCATCCAAGGAGCGGGAGGATCGACGTTTCGGGCATGAGCCCTTCTTCAGGAATTACATAGACAATAGGAGAGGGTTAAGTGGAGAGTTAGAGGTAGAGAGCTGAATACAGGAAAAGGGGGGCGGATAAAGACAGAAAAGTTAGGGAAAGTAACTAAAATTAATAGGAGGAGAATTTTATCAGGAATAAGAGGGAGGATCCTGACTACAGGGACACAGGGAGTGGCTTACGACAGAGGAAGCTGTTGGAATTGTAATGTGGTCAGCTAGATGGATCTTATTGAAGATGAGTTCTCTGATTTGTGCTGACAATCTGGTACAATCAGGGAGTCCTGGCTGACTGGTATGAACAGGAGTGTCGGGTTTTCTGTGGACTCCAGGAACCAGCTTTGTGCGAGCTGAGTCAGTATCATGTACGATGCAAGTGCAATTGCAATTGACTTGATAATGGGATCCCACATTTGTAGAACTTTGGAGTATATAATAGAGTCATAGGTTGGGTGCTGAATTCAGGGCAGTAAAATGAGTGTTC
>NW_025183038.1:0-2619 GCF_004010195.1 Chiloscyllium plagiosum | reverse complement strand
CCCGGCTGACTCCATTCCAATTATCACCTCAATCGTGTTCTAAGTCCTGAGCTATAGGCCCGTTCTTTTTCCTGTAGCATCTCCTGATGCATTTACCCACTTGGTCCACTATCTCCGACTCTTGTTTGGCTAATGTCCGCATGTGCTGGTCCGCCGCCCACTTCTTGCATCTCAGAAAATGTTTACCTTCTTCCTCATATGGTAACAGCGACAATGCTGCAACACCTGCTGTCTCCATCTCGCCATCAGAGGTTTCTCCCACACTAGGAGGACCGGGAGCAACCACACGTTCGGACAGCCTTGCTGGATGTTCTGAAGCTCTGGGTGAATATTTCCCTTGACCAGTTGTGTCATTACAGCTATCATGTGATCCTCACATTTGTTCAGTACTGCTTGTCCGACTTAAGCATTGTAAATCATGAGATCTGTCCTCACCCCGACCATACCTCATAGCCATGCAGGGCTATTCCCATGGATTGAACAGCAGACCTTTTCCAATGACGTATACTGTCTTTCGCACAAGCACCAATTTTTTGGCTGGCATTGGCATTCTAGATGTTGTTTTCCCCCTACCCACAAGATCTGAGAAGATGAGATTTAACGTGGTATGGAATCCTGTGAAGTTGTCAGCTGTTTTCTGAACTTTGCCTTCAAAGTTGGGACTGTTATTTCCACCAGACTATCGGACAACAGATGCAGCCGTCATTACATGCCGAATGCCATTCGATTGTTGAAAATACTCAAAACTCCCTGTTGGCAAATGAATGTCCTTTATCTGTTAGCAACATCATTACAAGTATAGATTCCACGAACGGACTGCAACATTCAATGCTTAACTGATCCAAGGTTATACCTGGCCATTCCCATGAATATTGTGCACTGCCCATGGCAATCTCAGCCCTTGTTTGCACTGAGGGTAATGTCCCAGCAACATGGCATCCAATTCCGGCCACAAGACATAACTTCTCGTCAACATCTTCATTTTGGAAATCAGAGGATGACCCTGGTTGAGTTGACAGTGACTATTGCTTGGGACAAGCAATTTGATCTCCATATTAGTCTTCAAAGGTCGCCTGGTCTCACCAGGCTCAGAAAGGATTCCATCACCCTTTCATTTCGAAGACCACCAGATGGTTTTGTTTCATCAGGATGGAATATTTTTGTACCCGTAGTGGGATGTTTTCAGAGATGACCAGATGGATGTGCAGGAATTTTAAAACCAGAACCGATTCTTCCTTTGGTGGCACTCGCCATGATATATCTAAAGTTCTGAGTTGGCTGCAGGCATTAACCACTTGACCGGAGTATGCTGTTCCAACTTGTAATTCAATGCACTGAGAATAAGTGCTCACTTCGGACTTCGACCAGAAGCGAAAAGTGGGATGGCCTTGCCTTCTTCAGGTCGCCTTAGCGGGGCTTTGTGGTCCATTACTACATTAAACGTATGTGTAGAAACAAATTGGTTGAACCTTCCCACACAAAAGATTATCGCCAGACTTTCCTTCTCGCTCTGGATGCATTTTCATTCGGCATCAGCCAAAGTCTGGGAAGCACATACTATTGGGCATTTTTCTCTGCTGAGCTGTCGGTGAGCCAGCAGTAATTGGACACCGTGTGGGGAGGCTTCGCATGTCAGCACCACATCTCACCGGGGATTATTCTGTGCCAAAACTTTAAATGCTGAGAGCTGCTTTTTCAATTGCCGTAAGGCTACTTCTTGGTACTTCAACTATTTGCACAGCTGTCCCTTTCTGAACATCAAACCTAAGCTGCCAAAATGAAGGCCAGCTCATTACAGAATTTTCCGTAACAATTCACCAACCCAAGGAAAGACCAAAGCACTGATACATATGTGTGAACTGAGGAACCCTTGGATACTCTCATGTTATTTTTGAGTGTGTATAGGCACTCTTGTCGATGATGTAGCTCAAGGAGTTCACTTGCTGTGCCTTGGAACACATTTTTTTTTCTTTTGTAAGGATATTGAGAAATATTAAACAATTTTTATTGATCTTCACTGTCAATAGCACATCATTCAGAAAACATATCGACCTGCAGTAGACCTTGTAAAATATTCTCCCCAACTTCCTGGAACTGTTCACTGGCTGATGATTCCCCAAAAAAAGGTAGTCAAGTATACTGTTTCCATCTCTCATGTGTATTAATTGGTGCATGTTTATGGGAATCCTGATTGAATCACAATGATACGTTTGAATGGTTCATATCCAGTTTCGTGACCAACAGGTGCCCTGCATTTTTGCGCAAAACTCCTCAATGCAATCGAACGATTATTTATCTGGCTTCAAAATCTGGCTCAACATTTCTTTGAAATCCCCACAAGGGCGAATCGACCAATAATGGGCATCACCATGCTGCTCCTATGGCAAACTAAAGTGGTTTCATGATCGCTTTGCTCTCCAGGTTCATGAACTGTGTCTCTCCTTTTGCACACAAGGCGAATGGCGCAGGATTTGTGGACCTGTTTTGTCAAATGGCCTTCTCCGCACTGCAGACGTTCTGTCAACCCCGGGACTCTTAGTTTAACAACATTCCACAGGCCCTACCATTAACTATGTAAGCCTTGCTCTGCAACTGTTTCAAATATGCAACAAATTTAAT
>NW_025183037.1:0-2619 GCF_004010195.1 Chiloscyllium plagiosum | reverse complement strand
GGCAGAACACCGGTGGGATCTGATTGCTGGGAGAGTTGGTGCCCCCGCTGGTGCTTCCGCAAGTTGCAGTAAAACATGAACCACTTCCCACACTCGTGCCAGCTAAAGGGTCTCTCCCCACTGTGGACACACTGGTGCTTCAGCAGGGAGGAGGAGCAGGTAAAGCCCTTCGCGGACTCGGGGCAGGAAAATGGCTTATCCCTGGTGTGGACGGATTGGTGGCTCAGCAGGGCTGAGGAATTGCTGAAGGTCTTCCTGCACTTAGGGCAACTGAACGACCTCTCGCCCATGTGGACCCACCAGTGGGCCAGCAGGTCAGAGGAAAGAGCAAATCCCTTCCTGAACTCCGGGCAGAAGAACGGCCTCTCCTCGGTGTGGACCCACTTGTGTCTCAACAGGTGGGAAGAACTGCTGAAAGCCATCTCGCACTCAGGGCAGGAGAACAGCCGTCCCCGGTGTGGACCAACTGGTGCGTCAGCAGGGCAGAGGGATCACTAAAGGCCTTCCCTCACTCAGGGCAGCAGAAGGGCCTTTCCCCTCTGTGGTCCCATTGGTGCTTCAGAACCCTTTCAAATTTCACAATATCCTTCAGATAGGAGGGAGACCAGAATTGCACACAATATTCCAAAAGTATTCCACAATATTCCAATGTCCTGTACAGCCACAACATACCTTCCCAACACCAACACTCAGTCAGAGGATTGGGAAAGTTTTCAAAACTCACAAAATAAAATAGGCAAGAACGAAAGTACAAACCGAAGTTTTGAGAGTCAGCTTGGAAGCATCAGTGAGAAATCGGCGGACTGGGTTTCTAAAACACCAAGTCGAAGATTCACGCCACTCCAGTTACTCCATCCAAGAATTCCTGAACACCAACGACACCAAGGTAGAAGAGGATGGAATAATGTTGTCCTTTGACATACAGCCTGGTCACATCCATTAACATCAACGTGGCCAAAGAAAACTGAAGACACTACCAGAAGAACCAAAGACACAAACACCAAACAGCACCAACTTCATCAGCAAAGATAACACTGTCAGGCTCGTGGAACTGTGCCTTACCACCCACTTCATATGCAGTAACAAGACTAACAAACAGATCAACGATACACCCATGAAACCACCAGTGACAGGATTCCTAGCAGAAGCAATAATGCAGAGACTCGAACAAACAGCCCTTCCAACGATCCAACCCAAACTTTGGGTCCACTACAGCGAAGATACTTTTGTCATCACAAAATGAAACAAATTAAAGGAAACCTACAACATCATCAACAATATCCTTACTGGCATAAAATTCACAAAAGAGGAAAACAACAACAAAGTGCCATTTCTAGATGTCACAGTAGAGCGAACAGTCAATGGTAAATTCAAAACAGCGTCTACCGGAAAACAACGCAGGCGAACCAAGAACTTAACTACAGAAGCACTCATCCCTACACATACAAACAAATCTGCATCAGGATGCTATTTCAACGAGCCACTGCACACTGCAGCGCCCAGGAACTATGAAGATCAATAAATAACTGAACAGCGCATGAAGGAAGAAGGGCTAGCCAATAGTCACGCTGAAAATGGCTTCCCTGACCGGGAATCGAACCCGGGTCGCGGCGGTGAGAGCGCCGAATCCTAACCACTAGACTACCAGGGAGATGCGGACATGTTTTAGAATGCTCTACTGAAAATTGCTTCGCTGCCGGGAATCGAACACGGGCTGCGGTTGTAAGAAGACTTCCACCTGTATATCCACCAATGTAATTTTTTATATCCATTGCTCCCGATGCGATCTCTACAACATTGGGGAGACTGGAGAGTCAAGTCACATCTCCGGGACACCCGCACCAATCAACCCCAAAGCCCCGTGGTTCAACATTTCAACCCCCCTCCCACTCTGCCGAGGACATGCAGGTCCTGGGCCTCCTTCACTGCCGCTCCCTCCCGACCCGACGCCTGGAGGAAGAACGCCTCATCTTCCGCTTCGGAACACTTCTACCCCAGGGCATCAATGTGGACTTCACCAGTTTCCTCATTTCCCCTCCCCCCACCTTACCTCAGTTCCAACCTTCCAGCTCAGCACTGACCTCATGACCTGTCCTACCTGCCAATCTCCCTTCCCACCTATCCGCTGAACCCTCCTCTCGGACCTGTCACCTCCATCCCCACCACCACTCACCTATTTTACTCTTTGCTACCTTCGCCCCAGTACACCCCCACCCCTAATTTATTTCTCCACCCTGGAGGTGTCCTGCCTCTATTCCTGATCAAGGGCTTTTGCCCGAAACATCGATTTTCCTTCTGTCTATCCTGCTGTGCTTTTCCAGCACAACTCTGATCTAAACTCTGGCTTCCAGCATCTCCAGTCCTCACTTTTGCCGACCCAATAAACCCAGTCTGCCGATTTCTCATCAACAAATTGACACAAGCAGAAACAACGTGTGCAGAAACCCTAGCCACATTACCTTACTTTAAATACATCAGTTAAATGATGTCCAGACAATTCAACCCTCTCACCATCATGGTAGCCCACAAACCTACCAACACACTTGAACAGCGGCTAATGAACCTGAAATACCCTCTACAAACAAGCAGCAAACGAATGTTATTTACAAAATACCATCC
>NW_025183036.1:0-2619 GCF_004010195.1 Chiloscyllium plagiosum | reverse complement strand
CAGCGCTGACCCTCCCACAGTGCGTGGCTCCCTGGCCACTACGGGACAATTTCCCACGGCCGAACCACCCTGACCCGCACATCTTTGGACTGTGGGAGGAAACCCACGCAGACACTGAGCTCGGAGAACGTGCAAACTCCACATAGACAGTCGCCCGAGGCTGGGATCGAACCCGGGACCCTCACGCCATGAGGCAGCAGTGCCAACCACTGAGCCACCGTGCCCGCCCAACGTTAAGGGCATTGGGACGAAAATGGAATCGTGGCGCAAATCGGAGGGCCGAAGGGCGCGGACTGACGTCCTGTGTTCTCTCTTTCCCCGCCAGGGTCCGGACGACGAGGAAGGGGATGAGAGCAGGCCCACGGCCAGCGGGACCTGCCTGTCGGTGGTAGGCCTCATCCTGGCGACCGTGGGTTGGCTGGCCTCAGTGGCCTGTTGCTCGCTGCCGCTGTGGAAGCGGACCGAGTTCAGTGGGCAGACTCTGATGGTGCGGCAGACCATGGTGGAGGGCCTGTGGGTCAGCTGCATCCTGCCGGGCGTGGGCAAGGCCAACTGCCGCACCTACGGCGGCTCGGGCAAGGACGTGCCCCTCGATGTCTACGTAGGCCGCATCCTGACCCTCGCGGCCGTGGCTATGGCCTTCCTGGGCCTGCTGGTCAACTGGGCCGGCAGCCGGTGCTGCAGCCTGGTGGGCAACCAGGAGACCAAGTCCCGGCTACTGACAGCCTCGGGCCTAGCCTTCCTGGTGGCCGGCGCCGCCCAGCTGCTGGCCGTCACCTGGCCGGCCTACGTGCTGGCCACGGAGTTCCACCACCCGCTGGTCCACGAGGTGCTGGCCATCTCCATCGGGCCCTGCATCCACCTGGGCTGGGGGGCCGGCGCCCTCCTGCTGGCCGGCGGTGCCCTCCTGGCCTCGCCCTGTTGCCGCCGGCAACGCCGAGGCCGGCGTCGACGCTCCCGCTCCCGCGACTACGCCAGCCCCTATTCCCCCGGGGGCCGGGAGCAGGGGACCGGCGTCCGCAACTTCGTGTGAGGTGAGGGCGTCAAAATGGCCGATGGCAAGACCCCGCCCTCCCCCCAGAGCCTTTATTGACATTCGACGTCGGCCATTTTGTCCCTTTTCCCCGCCTTGCCATTTCCCTTCCTCCCCTCTCGAATAATGGGCCTCAAAATGGCCGACGGCAATGCCCCCCCCTCCCGCCTCCACTGAGCCTTTATTGATGTTTGATGTTGGCCATTTTGTCTTCTTTCCCGCTCACTCCATGCCTCTCCGTTCTCTTCCTCCCCCCTTGAAAAACGGGCCTCAAAATGGCCGACGGCAAGGCCCCACCCCTCCCCCAAGCCTTTATTGATGTTCGACGTTGATGTCCACCATTTTGTTCCTTTTCCCCGCTCTCTCCCCGCCTCCCCCGTTCCTTTCCTCCAGTCTCGAAAAACGGGGCCCCCAAGCCTCGTTGACGTCTTCCGTCGACGTCGCCAACCGCCATTTCATCGGAGACCAGCCCCCTGACCACCTCTGGCCCGGAAACGCCCCTCCTCGCCTCCCAGTTCCCTTCTTCCCCTCTCGTGAAACGGGCATCAAAATGGCCGACAAGGCCTCGGGCCTTCATTGACGTCCTTCATCGACGACGCCGACCACTATTTCGTCTGAGGTCGACCCCTCCCGACCCTGGAAGCCTCAAACCCCACCCCCCTCCTCCCCCTCCCCTCTCCGGCAGGGGGGGGGGTGCGGGGGACGGTGTCGGATCAAAAGGTTGTGTTGAAGGTTAATAGGGAGACGGGGCTTCTTGCGTTGTCTATATCTGACGGCTGTAATGGTCAAGCAACCACACTTCCATTAATAAAGCGTTTGAGGCTGAATGGGAGTCTTCACTTGGCACACAGGGTCACGCTGAGAGGTGTACACATTCGCTCACAATCAGACGCACGTGCACTCTGGCTCACAATCAGACGCCCAGTCGCTCGCTCGCAGTCAGACACACACACGCATTCCACTGACATTTGAAAACACACACACTCACAGACGCACACGCACACACACACTCGCTCACACTCAGACATAGACGCACACTACCACAAGCAGATACACACAAACTCGCTCACACTCAGACATAGACACACACTCTCACACACAGATACACACAAACTCGCTCACACTCAGACATAGACACACACTCTCACACACAGATACACACAAACTCACTCACACTCAGACACACACTCAAAATTTACACAGTGGCTATTATTATCTGCAATACACACAGGTACTGCTATTCACTATAATACACACAGGGACTGCTGTTCACTATAATACACACAGGGACTGTTGTTCTCTATAATACACTGAGGGACTGCTGTTCTCTATAATACACACAGGGACTGCTGTTCACTATAATACACACAGGAACTGCTGTTCTCTATAATACACACAGGGACTGCTGTTCAGTATAATATACACAGGGACTGCTGTTCTCTATAATACACAGGGACTGCTGTTCTGTATAATACACAGGGACTGCTGTTCAGTATAATATACACAAGGACTGCTGTTCTCTATAATATACACAGGGACTGCTGTTCTCTATAATACACAGGGACCGCTGTTCACTATAATACACA
>NW_025183035.1:0-2619 GCF_004010195.1 Chiloscyllium plagiosum | reverse complement strand
CCTGACCTGTTACGTTTTCCCAGCAACACATTTTCAGCTCTTATCTATCGCTGCCCCCTCTATCTGTCTGTACCCAACCACGCACTCTCTCTCTTCCCCCATCTAACTCTCCCTAAATCGCTCTCTACTGACACCAATCTCGCACTCAAACCCCACACACTCTGTCCGCCTTAACTGCCCTCACTCTTCTCTACCTCATTCTCTCTGTCAACCCACGTTCCACTCTCTTCTCATTCTGCCGATCTCGCTTTCTGTCTCTGTCTCTCTTCCTCCATCCCTAAATCTCTGATACCTTCCCAGTCTCACTGTCACTAGCGTCCATTCCACTGTCTCTTTATATCGTCCTCAAACTCTCTCGCTCACTCTCCTTCCCACTGTCTCTCTCCCTCTCTCTGTACAACACTCCAACTCTCTTTCTAAACACCCTTGCCACTCTCTGTCTTCAAACCCCCCCATTGTTTTTTTCTCGCGCCTCTGTCTATCTGTCCCTTTCCTACTGTATCTCTCTCTGTGACTCTCTGCACCCCGCCTAATGTCTCTCGCTGCCACTTTCTCGACTCGACTCCCACTCTCTCTTTCTACACTCCACTTCTCACACCAACACCCTCCAGTCTATCTCTTGCTCCTCCTACATTTTCTCCATCTCTCCTCTCTCTAACCCTTCTCTCTCTCACCTCCCTCGCACTCTCTCGATGTGCACCCACATTCTTTCTCTACCCCAGTCCGACTCTCGCTCTATCCCACCACTCTTCTCTCTCCAAACCTCTCCCTCACTCTCTGAACAACTTCTACTCTCCTCCCCAGCTCTCTATCTTCACCCCTCCACTCTCTGCCTACCCAGCTCCCTCTCTCCTCTTCTATCTAGATAGTCCACTCTCACATTCTCCCCTCTCTCGACACCAGCCGCCTACGCTCTCCCATCTCCCGCTACACTCCTCCGACTGTCTCTCTCTGTCTCTCCCACTGGTTAACTTACAATCTCTCACTACACCCCACTCTCAACTCCATTCCTCTCTCTCTCTCTCTGTTAACCTTCCCATACTCTCTCCCTGCTCCCACTCTTTCTCTCTAGCCCCGCCCCACTCTCTTTCTCCCATCCCACACTCTGTCTTTCTCCACCAGCTCTCTCTTTCTTTGTCTCTTTGTCTCCCCCACAGTCTTTCGCCTCTCACTCTCTCTCACTCTTTCTGCACTAGTCCCACTTTCTCTCCACACACCGTCCCATCTACTCTCTCTAAACCCCGCTCACTCTCCGCCCATCCATCTCTATGTCTACCTACCTCCCACTCATTCTCCCTCTACATCCTCACTCTTCCTGGTTAACCACGCCCACTCTCTGTCTCCCTGCTTCTCCGCATCAACCACTCTCTCTTTCTCTCACTCGAACACTACTCTCTCTGTCTCCCTCTACCCGACTCCCACCCATTCTCCCTCTCTCTACCCACCTCCCAGTCTCTCGCAACCCCCACTCTCTCTGCACACTTCCCTCACTCTATCTCTCTCCCTCACCTTCTTTCTAAATACTCCAGAGCCACTCTCTCTCTCGACCCGCTCCCACAATGTCTCTCCTGTCTCTCCCTATACCCTCTACCACTATCTCCCCGTCAATCTACAACGCTTCCAATCTCTGACTGTCTCTCTCTCGAATCGCCTCCCCCTTTCACTCTCTACACCCTGTCTCTCTACACACCCCACTCTTTCAATGAATCTCCTCCGACTCTCTCTCTCTATATATAATTTCATCCACTCTCTTTCCGTCCACCCGGTCCAACTCTCTCTCTTTCTCTTACCGCTCACTGCCTTTACTGTCCCCCACTCTGTCTCATTCTCTCTCTTTATCCATGCCAGTCTCTTACTTCTGACTCTTGCCATTGTTTGTCTGTCCTCCCCTCCCTCTCTCTCCCCACATCCCTCCCTTTCTATCTCTCCCTGCCCTATCTGTCTTTCACATCGCTCACTCTTTCTCGTCTCACTCTCTCTGCACCCCCAACTCTATCTCTCGCTAACCTCATTTTCCCCTCTGTCTCTTTCAACACACCCCAATCTCTCCCCTTACCCCAATCTCTCTCTCTCTCTCTACACACCTTTCACTGTCCTCCCGTCCTCTCTCTCAATATCTACCCGGTCCCACGCTGCTCTTTCTCTCTCTCTCCCCACTACCTGTCTCCCAATTTCTATCTCTGTGCCGATGCCTTTCTGTCTTTCTCTCTACCTCTCTCCCACTCTCTCTCTGACTTCCCATTCTATAACCCCATCAACCCACATTATCCATCTCTCTCTCTGCAAACACAAACTCGTTCTCTGTCTCTCTACCACCCTCCCACTTTCATTACCCCGTCCATTCTCTCCGTCTGTCTCGTCCCTAACACACTATCTCACTAACCGCGCATTATCTCCCTTTGTACTTTCTCCCACTTTCCTCTCCTTCTGTCAATATCTATCTACCTTTTCCCTGTCTCTCATCACCGTCCACTCCCCATCACCTCTCTCTCAATTCCTCTACCCTTCACCCACTCTGTGACTCTCTCCTCCTCCCACACTCTCTAGCTCCCTACCTCCCTCCAACTCTTTGTTGCCCTTTCTCCATATTCGCCCTCCCACTCCCTCTCTCAGTCTTGC
>NW_025183034.1:0-2618 GCF_004010195.1 Chiloscyllium plagiosum | reverse complement strand
CTGAGCACAGAGCTCTCCTTGTGCACCTTCGGGGAGAAGAAACGCCAGCATGTGTCATCTTGCTCCATTGTTGGGAATCTGGCCCGGAAGATTATCTTCAAGGACTCCGAGGTAAAGAGCGAAACTTGCTGACACATTACCTCGGTGACATCGACCCCAATTGTCTACAGCAGCAGTGGGTTATGCATGGTTTTCTGGGATTTGGATAGTCTTGCCCGGCTATGCTCCACCTTCTGAAACCTTTTAATGATAAAACACCTCCAGATGTCCCCTTTGACTGTTTTCCAGCAGTCCGCTTGGGACTTACATATGCGCTTCACGGTTCTCCAACCCGTATAATCCCTCTTCGTCTCAACATTTTCTGGGGTCAGCAGTTTCATGTTCAACTTTCACGTTCCCTTGCCAGCCCCCGGTCGACCGGAAGGTGACAGTGAGCCAGCAAGAGGCAGTGGTCAGTGAAGAGCACCAGTTGACGTCAATGGATCTGACCGAGAATGGGTGGTTCACAAACAGGAAATCTGAGCGGATAGACCCAGCTGTTTGTGACCAGGTGTATCGACGTTGCGCTGCGCCTGCAGGGAGTCCTGAAGATACCGTGCAGCTTGGTGACTTTACCTGTTTCAGCAGGAATCTGACCGGAGTCCAGTTTGCTGTCAGCCCCTCCGGATGGTCCATCCACATCGATTATGTAGTTGAACACTTTGGCCAGAACGACCGGCCTGAAGGTTGCCAGTAGCAGTGGGAGCTGCTGCAGGATGGTTAACCTCTCACCTTTTACCCCCCACCCCGGGGCGTCCATGGTAATTTGTCTCAGAGGGGCATTGCTGTATGTGAGCCTGCTCTCATCTGCATACCTCCCAGTAACTATATGGTGATTATTAACAGTCTCACAGTGAGCTTGAATTGTTCACACTCCTCCCTGTAACTTCTCAATATCTCTTGCCTATTTCACAGTCAGCCTAGCCTGATCCTGTGAGTCACCCTTTTTGTCCTCTTCCATTTAGCTCCTGTCTTTGAGATTGTAGCCAGAGATCTCTCCAGGCCACATTTCATTCTCCTCACTTCCTTGGTTCTCCCCCGTACACCATGAGTTTCTCCCTTTCCCTCCAGAATAGTTCTTGTGACCCCCCACCCACCTCGCTGACCCCACCATCTAGCTGCAGTGTTGGAGAATCCCCACCATGGGGACTGCCATTTCTTCTCCAACTCATTCATATTACTTCACAAAACAGAAACACGACTCAGCGACAGTAATCGATGGCAGGTGAATGAGAGTAATCATACATCCGAAAGGAGATTACCGTTGAATTGTGCGATTTACTTTATTTTATATGTATATAATAGAAGCAGAAATATTACATGGAACTCATTTCACTGAATTCAACTGTGCAAAGAAATGATTTCTCTGCTGATAAATCATTCCAAAAGTACAACAATGGATAGACACCATTTGGAAATGATGCACAAAGTGTAGGTCAGTTAAGGGGAAACTGACGACATGCTCTGCATCCAAACTATTAAACCATTTCACAAATGGAACGCTTCATTCAGGCGATTAAATCTGTCTTCGTCATTCTTTACTGGACTCCTTCCCATTCGATTTTCTGACGTTCTCTGGGTCACCCAAAATGTGTAGCTCCCTTTCCTTCCCAGCATGGCCTGATGCCTTCCTTATCCCGGGTCTGTCACTGTTTCTTTTTAGCGTGTGCTTTATTTCCAGGGGAAATACTGCGGTGGTCGTGACCAGAACAGCCAGCTGGACATCATTGAGTATAGGTGGAAGGGACCCGGGTTCAATTCCCACCTTGGGCAATTATCTGTGTGGAGTTTACACATTCTCCCCGTGTCAGCGTGGGTTTCCTCCGGGTGCTCCGGTTTCCTCCCAAAGTCCAACGATGTGCAGGTTAGGTGAATTGGCCATGCTAAAATTGCCAGTCGTCGTAGGTGCGTTCGTCAGGGGTGAAAGGTGTTCATGGGAATTATTTCCGTTGATGGACGGGAAAGCAAGGTTGTGAATGGAATTGATTTTTATTGTGAAGGATTCTTGAATTTATTGAGTTGAAAACTAACTTTTTTTCTCTGGTGACGTCTACTACCGATCAGCAGAAACAATATCAATGTATGTTAGTAATTTTCTTTCACGGAAGTGAAATGTGATAGATGTATTTGAATAGGCACGGCACCCATTTACAGAAATTCCCAGATCCCTTAACATGTTAAATCAATTCTTGGAGTCTGTTTGATGCAGTATTCTGGAGCGGAGCATTCTCTACACCCGATTGGGTATTCCACATCACTCCTTCTGACATGAAACACGGTATTCTCCACTGCAGCCAGCTTTTCCCGATTTCCTGATGTCAGCTCTGATCCGCATCATGTGCAAATATTTTACTGAAGACAAAATACTTATTAATGTCTGGTTCAGTCCATATGTCACAAAATGGAACCTTTGCAAGGCAGGGATGATCTCACAATTCCCCGTGTTACTGAAACAGTGATCTAGACATGGGCTCTAGGTGGTGTAGAGAATGATACAGCCCACTGGCTGGTTATTGTGCTGGGTTGTGTTATTCAGCAGAGTTTGAAAAAGCTGAGCCGTGGTGCGGTTCCCGTTGATC
>NW_025183033.1:0-2618 GCF_004010195.1 Chiloscyllium plagiosum | reverse complement strand
TATGAAAGGAACTTGTGTAGCTGTGGTAGTGTCCCTATTACTAGACTCGAGGGAAGGTTTCAAATCACACCTTCAACAGAAATATATCAAGAGTCGCTCTGAATGTTGATTAGAGAGTACCTAAGCACAGATTGAATTGCTTTTCAATTCAACATTAGATCTGCTGCTATCTATTATACCAATAATCACAAAATCTGATACTTATTTTTGTGACAGGTTACCAAGAAATATGTGTACAGGTATCCCCCACTTTTGGAAAGTTTGCTTTAGCCACTTTGCTTTTACAAAAGACTTACATTTGTCCCTGTTTTCTCTAACTGAAAGAAATCTGAAGAGGATTTTCACTTTTACGAGAAAAGGGGAAATGTTTCCCTTATAAATTAATGCTTCTTCAATTTACACATTTACAGCTTATAAAAAACGTTTCATAATAATGCTTTACTTTCGGATAGTGTGGATACCTGTCTCTAATTCTGTTACTTATAAGTTCCTGGAGAATATTTGAAAATGTTGCAGAATTAAAGATTACGATGTCTAAGTAATGAGATTGATCTATTTTTTGTTGCAAAAGGGCAAGTCCAAACAATTGAAACACATTAAAAATTATTCCCTCGTGCTTTAAATTTGAAATAAAGTTGATATCTTCTTCAGTAAACTAACAAATGCTACCACCTATTACTTGTCAGTCAGCTGGTTACCTACTTTGTAACTAAATGTTGTGATTCATCTAAATATTACTCTGTTCTTTGATCAAAGTGAATTTGTAATTATTGTTCAATTCATGAATAGCTGAAAATGTGTTGCTGGAAAAGTGCAGCAGGTCAGGCAGCATCCAAGGAGCAGGAGAATCGACGTTTCGGGCATAAACCCTTCTCCAGCATCTGCAGTCCTCACTTTCTCCTCCAATTTATGAATAGTCAGAAAATTGTTTTTATTTTTCCATTCACCTGTTCATTTTGACCATAAGGTTGAAATGCTTTGACAATATTCTCATTTCTTGCATTATGATTCAAGAATGTTTCCTCGTGGAATTCTAGAAAATTCCAAACATTTGTTGACTTCACATAAGATCTTTAACATCCAATCATCAATCTGTTGTTAATGTTTCAGCTGTATACATTGACATTGGTTAGGTACTCATTCAGAGAGATCAACTGACAATTATAAACTATTTGCAGGATTATTGAATTGAAAGAAAGATACAGACGTGCAAACATTTTTTGGAAGGAATTGCTTTTTCATTCAAATGTGTAGGCTGTTCAAGAATTCTATATCGCCTTCCATTGGTTTTCTTGTCGAGAATGCAAATTTATAATTCATGTGAATTTTAATATGTTCTGTATTTTGAAAGTTGTATCAGATTTAAGAAGAGGGGAATTAACATGAGAACTTCAGGGAATAGAACGCACAGTAAATTAAATTGACAGAGGCAACTTTTAGTATTATCTCTGAATATTCAGTCAAATATTTCTAATGTCAAAAGAGCGAGGTGCCGGAAAAGCACAGCAGGTCAGGCAGCATTCGAGGAGAAGCAGAATCGACATTTTGGGAATGAGCCCTTCATCAGGAATCTTTTCGATACTCCTGCTCTTTGAATGTGCCTGCCCTTTTCCAACACCACAGCTTTCCTTACTTTCTCCAAATATGCTTAATGAACATGAACTGAAAATGTTAGCATCAGCAGTTGAACAAGACCAAATTAACTCATTTTTTGCAATATTTATAGTGAAAACTTGTTTGAGAACATGCAACAAATCAGATTGAACAACATCTCTTGCCATTAGAACCCTTGGCCCTTCATAATAAAGAATAACCATGCTTTGAACAGCCAGTGTGGTGTATAACTACTGAACTGAAATACCAGAGGGACAACGATTGCATTTATTGGAGGGAATGATAACCAGATCCTTACTGTGATAGTGGGGATTGATCTCAGAAACAATAAAATTTTACTGTGATTATTCCACTGAACAGTAATTAGATGGTTATGAAGATCTTTGTGTGGCTTTATGTGCAGTGTTTTGTTTGAACATTGATTTCAGTAACATTGAGATATTTTACAAGATTGACAATTGACAGTTAAAGATAAGTTTTAAATGCAACATTTTTAAAAATTGGCAGTTTTGTTTAGCGAAACACAATTTTAAGTTTATGGAATCCCTACTGTATGGAAACAGGCCATTTGGCCCAACAAGTCTACACTGACGTTCCAAAGAATAATCCACTCAGCACCATTCTGCTCTCAGATTACTGGACATTTACCCCTGACTAATGCACATAACCTACACATCCCTGAACAGAACGTGCAGCTTAGCATGACCAATTTACCTAACCTGCATATCTTTGGATTGTGGGAGAAAACCAGAACATGCAAACTCCACACAAACATGTGGCCGAGGATGGAATCAAACCCAAGTGCATAACACTGTAAGACACGAGTGCTAACCACTGATCCTCTGTTCTCAATGCGCAGCCCCCATGCAAGAAGTGAGATAAGTGAGAGACGTGCAATGTCAAATTTCAAATGAACACTCTGATGTTGCGAAAGCATATCAATCTTACATTCAATATGAATAGGTGAATGCAAAACAAAAAATAAAAATCCCTAACATGAATGA
>NW_025183032.1:0-2618 GCF_004010195.1 Chiloscyllium plagiosum | reverse complement strand
TAACAGAGTCTGAATCCAATCTTGTCTGGAGACTCTGATGACGTCTCTACTAGTCATAGTTTATTATTTCTGGGAGCAATATATGTAGTATTAATCCCTTATGAAAGCAATTGAAATACATATATTTCAAATAATCCATCAATTTAGATTTGACTCCGCAACACCTGATACCTTGGTCGCTCTAGAACACCCAAAAATCTGTAATTACTCGAGGCCTGATAAGAAATTCAAAAAACGAAGCTTTCCCATGTATTTTAATTTATCATTTCATTGGTAAACATGAAATGCAAGAGAGAATGATCAACATTAATATATACATTTACACACGTATGCATTCTCAAATTTTCAATGAATTGTTCACTGTGTGAAACTATTCACACACAGAGAGTCTCGCTAAACCATTAGTCGCATACTTACATTGCAACTTGAATTGTTAATGATGCAAAATTTCTAAAATAAACACAGAGGATCATCGAAGGAGTGGAAGTGAAAATGGGAAATGATAGGTGCAAAGCATAGAATTTGTGAAGACGCCAGGCCAGATTTTTATGTTTACTGTGTAACTTAGAATCGCATCATTGCTTATCAATAACAATTGCTGTTTAAAAGCATCAGGCCAGGCGAAAAGCGAATTCAACTTGAATGTCATAATTAATCCTGAGTCCACTGCACACTTTACAGGAGCAGAAAATATCCAAAGCATTCGCTGCATTCAAGGAAGTTTCACCTTATCTTCTTTTGTGATGTTTCGATTGCCAATTATACTTATAAAGTGCCTGAATGCTCTTAATTCTTATTCAGCGAGAACAGTTTGTCCAAAGCGAATCTACTAAAATGTATCAGGGATTTAAGGGTTCAATCAAAATGAAAATTCTTGTTCATCAGAGAACAATCCTAATTTCTCGAAGTCGGTGAGATGGATCATCCAAGGAACACTTTTGCGAGTCTGTCATGCACCCTCTCTCATGACTTTACTTTTTTTTCAGAAATGTAGCACTTGAAACTGGATGCAATATTCCAGGTGAGACAACCAACTGTTTTATTTCATGATTTGGAGATGTCGGTGTTTCACTGGGGTGTACAAAGTTAAAAATCACACAACACCAGGTTATCGTCCAACAGGTTTATGGGAAGCACACGAGCTTTCGGAGCAACTCTCCTTCATCAAGTGATGGTGGAGGGCTCAATCCTAACACAGAATTTATCGCAAAAATTTACAGTGTGATGTAACTGTAATTATACATTGAAAAATTGTTTGCTTGTTAAGCCTTTCATCTGTTAGAATACAGTGATACTTTCACTTCTTTCATATGAAAATTACAAAACCTTTTTTTTAAGTTGCATTCTCGGGTTCGCTGTTAACAATGGTGATAGCTCGACAATATGCTGAAGGCGTTGGCCCCCTGTGTTCTCTGTCTATGCCATGATGTATAGATTGATTCTAATCTAAAAAAGTGAGATAACTGAGTTTTACATAAATTCATGCAGTTTTTGAGCTCCGAGTTCTGCATGAATGCATGCAGTCTTTGAGCAAAATACAATGTAACCCTGCAAGTACAAACTCACCCCACAAAATATATGCGTGCATGTGGGTCTTTGTCTGTGTGTGTCTGTCTGTTTGGGTTGTGCGTTGTAAATGTGAGAAAGTGTATGTGTGTGTGTAGTGAGTGCAGATTGTCTTAAGTCTGTGAGGGGGTGCATGTGTGAGTGTAGGAGTATGTGTCTGTAAGGGTGTGTGGCGGTATCTTTGTGCGCGTCTGTGTGTATGTGTGTCCGTGTGTATGTGTGTGTAGGAGTACTTGTATGTGAGAGTGAGTGTGTGTATGTAGGAGTATCTGTGTGTGTGTGTATAGTGCAATGGTGGTCACCTGTAATGTGACATGAACCTAACAAACCAGTTGAGGCCCTCCCCATGGATACCGAACTTAGCTGTCAGCCTCTGCTCGGCCACCATTCTCTACTGCCTGTCCCGAAGTCCACCTTGAAGGATGGTCACCCGAAGGTCGAAGGCTGAATGTCCTGGACCACTGAAGGGCTCCCCAACTGGGAGGGAACCCTCCGTCTGTTTATTGTTGTGCAGTGCGCATTCATCCGTTTTCGTAGCCTTTGCTCCGTTTCCCAATGCACCATGCCTCCGGGCATCCTTGCCTGCAACGTATAAGATAGACAACGTTGGCTGAGTCATATGAATACCTGCCATGTACAAGGGAGGAGGTGTCCCCACGCGTAATAATGGTATCTATGTCCAAACTCTGACACATCTTGCAGCATCTACCGTGACAGGATTGGATGGAGTTGTCCTGAGAGCCGGGCAGCTTGCTACGAACAACTATCTGTTTGAAGCTTGGCGTTTGTTTAAGGGGAAGTAGTGGAGGTGTGGGGAAGGTCTTGGTGAGGTGCTCATTCTCATTGATAATGTGTTGCAGGTCACGAAGAACATAGCGTAATTTTTCAGCTCCTGTGACATACTGAACAACGAAGGGTACCCTGTCGGTTGCAGCACGTAGCTGTCTCCTAAGGAGGTCATTACGGTTCCTTGCTGTGGCACGTCGGAACTGGCGGTCGATGAGTTGGGCATTGTACTCCATTCTTGTGAGGGCATACTTGAGTACTTCCAG
>NW_025183031.1:0-2618 GCF_004010195.1 Chiloscyllium plagiosum | reverse complement strand
CTCTGTGTGTGTCTCTCTCTCCATTCCCCCTCCATTCTGATTGAAATGCCCTCCCCTCCCCTCCCCTCCCCTCCCTCCCATTTAAAGTGTGTTCACATCTCCCCGCCCTGTCCTGTAGACGTTAGCCCCGTCACTATCTCATTGTGGGTGGAGGAGGAGGAGAGGTGGAGGGGGTCTCGGCTGGGAAAAGGAGGGATGATACACCCCACCCACTATCAGACCATCAGCAAATGGAGCCCGGCCCCTGCAGACAGGCTCCTGTGATGTGTAAGGGGCAACCCACAGGCTAGGGGCGCACAGCAAGATCCCACAGGCAGCCGGGTGTGGCATACCTGGGGTACTTCCTCTTCTTTGCCCACTGCCAGAACTAGTGCCATCCCCCAGCAACAACCCCTCCCCACAACAACCGCTTCACAAGCAAAATGCCCTCCATGTAATTTTCACACAGCAAGATTCCAATAATACCAGCACTTTCCAAATTCAGTTTCTGATAGTGGTTCTCTCTGTTTGTCTCTCCCTACCTGGAACCCCACATTCTGTCCTCCACACCCCTCCCCATTAAAATGATGACAAGTCACAGAGTGGGCTATTGATGCACAGTGTGATCCCACAGGGTAGTCCCCTTAGTGCTCCAGAATGTGCTCAAGTCCCACTTTACATCCGACAGGAGGCTGTGGAGGAATCACCTCATCCATCCCAGGATTTAATTTTGTGGATGGTACTTTCTAGATGGAAGTGATTGAAGCTGGGCGGTGATGGGATATTGGAGAGTCCCGTTCTCTCCCCCCTCTCCCAGATCCTGTCTCCCTTTTCCAGCCCAGATACAAAGACATATCTTATCCCTCTATCCCTCCCTCCTTCCCACTCTCACTCTCTCTCATTGTCTGCATCTTGCATTTTTTTCCCCCTTTGTCTCAAAAACAATCACCTTGTGCTGCAAAATATTTCCATCTCCCCCACTTCAAATACCCACGAGTCACATTGCTGTGTGTGGGTCGGTTTTATTTGTTTGAAAAATCAACAAAATAAGCTGGAGAGGGTGTGAGAGAGGGGACAGAGAGAGAGAGATCCCCTCCCAGATACTCAGGGATTGGGCCAACCTGGGTCTTATCTGTGTGATTATCACATTTGGTTACCCTTCTTGCAATGTAGGCCACTCTGCAGGTGGTTTGAGACACAGCAAGATCCCACAAGTAGTATTACTCTGATATTAGAGCAAGTCTTTGGATAGAGTTTCTCATTTAAGGTTTTAATTCCCTCCTTGGGGAGTCTGTCTGTCAGACACTCACTGGGGATTGATGTGTTTGTGTCAAATCCCAGGGCCCCGGTTATTTTAACCCTCAGCTTCAAAACTGTTTCAAACACAAAAGGGCTCCAATCTGACAGGAGCCAGTTAACCAGATGCCTGTAAAACTCAGGGTCCCCCAGAGGAGATTAAACCTCGGGGTAAATAAACACACAACTCACATGGGCCCCCAGAAATAACAGAAACGAAAATGAGAGGGTGTAGGTTTAAAGCCATCTGCAATTGAAGCAAGGGTGATGTGAGAAAAATCCTCTCTTCACACAGTGAGTTGTTAGGGTACTGCCTGGAAATGTGGTGTAGGCAGATTCAATGGAGGCATTCAAGAGGGTATTGGCTCAAAATGGTGTGTAGGGATGTGGAGCTAAGGCAGGATTAGATTAGATTCCCGACAGTGTGGGAACAGGCCCTTCAGCTCAACAAGTCCACACCCACCCTCTGAAGAATGACCCAATCCCCTACATTTACTCCTCACTAATGCACCTAACAGTATGGGCAATTCACCTAACCTGCACATCTTTGGATTGTGGGAGGAAACCCACACAGGCACAGAGACTCCTCACAGAAAGTCACCCGAGGCTGGAATCGAACCCGACTCCCTGGCGCTGTGAGGCAGCAGTGCTAACCACTGAGCCACCGTGCCGCCCAATTGGTTGGCACTAGGAAATGATTGTTGAATGGACTGGTACAGCCAAGATGGGCTGAATCGCTTCTTTCCGCTCTGTACCAGTCTGTGATTCTATCTGTGTGAGTCTGAGCGGTGGGGCGTGGGAGTGAGGGTTTGGCAGGCCAGTGTGCAGCTTCTTTCATGAACAAAGCACTGAGCTCGCGAATCTTCCATCTTGCCTGCAGCTAGAGCTGACAGCACCATCAATGTGTCAAACTGTGTGTCTGAGCCGTTGTCAATGGAGATGTTCAGGACTCCTCTTTCACAGTGACAGCACTCCAGCCCATCATCACTCCCTCATCTGTCTGAAGGTGGATTAACTCGGAATGGGTTAAAAATGACACTCCACAAACTGAACCGAATGATTTAGGTTGATACTGTTTGTAAGGAGCAGCTTTCTCTTGTATACGATGCCGTAGGGGTCTGTGTAAGTACAAGTCTGATACATGCTTCGTAATAAACACCAGCAGGTGCAGGAGAAACTCAGCAGGTCTGGCAACATCTGTGGAAAGAGAAACACTTGGAATTCACCTTTTAAACCTGAATTCAGGTTTGAAAATGACCACGGTGGGATTTGAATTGACATTGGACTGGGATTGTGCATGAATATGTGATTCAGCAATGTAACCATGACCCCATCACACTTCA
>NW_025183030.1:0-2618 GCF_004010195.1 Chiloscyllium plagiosum | reverse complement strand
TATTCACATCAGTGTCATTCCAGGTTACTACACATGTGTTCACGTGAGTCATATTCCAGGTTAGTACACGTGTGTTCACAGCATGCGATATTCCAGGTTAGTACACGTGTGTTCACCGGGGGTGACATTCGAGGTTAGTACATGTGTGTTCTCAGGAATCACGTTCCAGGTTAGTACACGTGTGTTCACAGCATGCGATATTCCAGGTTAGTACACGTGTGTTCACCGGGGGTGACATTCGAGGTTAGTACACGTGTGTTCACAGCATGCGATATTCCAGGTTAGTACACGTGTGTTCACCGGGGGTGACATTCGAGGTTAGTACAAGTGTTTTCACAGGAGTCACATTTCAAGTTAGTACTCGTGTGTTCACAGGTGGCGACCTTCCAGGATAGTACACGTGTGTTCACAGCGGGTGATATTCCAGGTTAGTACACGTGTGTTCGCAGGAGTCACATTCCAGGTCAGTACACGTATGTACACAGGAGTCACATTCAAGGTTAGTACATGTGTATTCGCAGCGGGCAACATTCCAGTTTAGTACACGTGTGTTCACAGGGGGTGCCATTCGAGGTTAGTACATGTGTGTTCACAGAAGTGACATTCCAGCGTTGTACACGTGTGTTCACAGGAGCAACATTCCAGGTTAGTACACATGTGTTCACAGGAGTGACATTCCACATTAGGACATGTATGCTTGCATGACTGACATTCCAGGTTGATATACACGTGTGTTCACGGGTGGCGACATTCCAGGTTCGTACATGTGTGGTTGCAGGAGCAACATTCCATGTTGGTATACATGTGTGTTAACATTCCAGGTTAGCACACGTGTGTTCACAGAAGATGACATTCGAGGTTAGTACACGTGTGTCAACAGGAGTGACATTCCAGGTTAGTACACCTGTGTTCACAGGAGTGACATTCCAGGTTACTACACGTGTGTTCACAGGAGTCACATTCCAGGTTAGTACCTATATGTTCACAGAAGTGACATTCCAACTTAGTACACGTGTGTTCACAGGAGTAACATTCCAGGTTAGTCCATGTGTATTCAAAGGGGGTGACATTCCAGGTTACTACACCTGTGTTCACAGGAGTGACATTCCAGGTTAGTACACGTGCGTTCACAGTGGGTGACATTCCAGGTTAGTATACCTGTGTTCACAGGGGGTGATGTTCCAGGTTAGTACATGTGTGTTCACAGGGGGTGACATTTCAGGTTAATACACATGTGTTTGCAGGAGTGACATTCCACGTTAGTACATGTGTGTTCACAGGGAGTGACATTCCAGGTTAGTACACTTGTGTTCACAGGAGTGACATTCCAGCTTACTACATGTGTGTTCACAGGAGTGACATTCCAGGTTAGTACATGTGTGTTTGTAGGTGTAACATTCCAGGTTAGTACACATGTGTTCACAGAAGTGACATTCCAGGTTAGTACACGTATGTTTGCAGGGGCAACATTCCAAGTTAGAACACGTGTGATCACAGAAGTGACATTCCAGGTTAGTACACATGTGTTCACAGGTTGACATTCCAGGTTCGTACATGTGTGGTTGCATGACTGACATTCCAGATTAGTACATGTGTGTTTACAGGAGTGACATTCCAGGTTAGTACACGTGTGTACACAGGAATGACATTACAGGTTATCAGATATGTGCTCACAGGTGTGACATTCCAGGTTAGTACACTTGTGTCCACAAGAGTGACATTCCAGCTTACTACACATGTGTTGACAGGACTCACATTCCCGGCTAGTACACATGTGTCCAGAGGAGTGACATTCCAGGTTAGTACACCTGTGTTCACAGGAGTGACATTGCAGGTTAGCACACGAGTGCTCACAGGAGTGACATTGCAGCTAAGTACACGTGTGTTTGTAGGAGTAACATTCCAGATTTGTACATGTGTGTTCACAGGGAGTGACATTCCAGGTTAGTACATGTGTGTTCACAGGGGGTGACATTCCAGGTTAGTACATGCGTGGTTGCAGGAGTGACATTCCAGGATAGTACACGCGTGTTCACAGGAGTGACATTCCAGCTTAGTACACATGTGTTCACAAGAGTCACATTTCAGGCTAGTACATGTGTGTTCACAGGGGTGACATTCCTGGTTAGTACACGCGTGTTCACTGGAGGCATATTCCAGGTTAGTACATGTGTGTTCACAGGGGGTGACATTCCAGGTTAGTACACGTGTGTTCACAGGAGTGACATTCCAGGTTAGTACATGTATGTTTGCATGACTGACATTCAAGGCTAGATACGTGTGTCCACAGGAGTGACATTACAGGTTAGTACACGTGTGTTCACAGGGCGTGGCATTCGATGTTAGTACACGTGTGTTCACAAAAGTGACATTCCCGCTTAGTACACGCGTGTTCACAGGAGTGACATACCAGGTTTGTATACGTATGTTTGCAGAAGTAATATTCCAGGTTAGTACATGTGTGCTCACAGGGGGTGTCATTCAAGGTTAATACACGTGTGTTCACAGGAGTGACATTCCAGGTTAGTACAAGTGCGTTCACAGGAGTGACAGTCCAGGTTAGTACACGTGTGTTCACAGGAGTCACATTCCAGGTTAGTACATGTATGTTCACAGGA
>NW_025183029.1:2399-2618 GCF_004010195.1 Chiloscyllium plagiosum | reverse complement strand
GTGTGTATTATAGAGAATAGCATTCCCTATGTATATTACGGAGAATAACATTCCCTGTGTGTATTACAGAGAATAACAATCCTGTGTATATTATGGAGAATAGTATTCCCTGTTTATATTATAAAGAATCGCAGTCCCTATGTGTATTATAGAGAATGTGGTAAAAACAATGACTGCAGATGCTGGAAACCAGATTCTGGATTAGTAGTGCTGGAAGAG
>NW_025183029.1:0-1819 GCF_004010195.1 Chiloscyllium plagiosum | reverse complement strand
TGCCAGGATGGGAGGGTGGGTCGTAGGGGGGCGTGGACCTGACCAGGTAGTCACGGAGGGAACGGTCTTTGCGGAAGGCGGAGAGGGGTGGGGAGGGAAATATATCCCTGGTGGTGGGATCTGTTTGGAGGTGGCGGAAATGTCGGCGGATGATTTGGTTTATGCGAAGGTTAGTAGGGTGGAAGGTGAGATAACAGTCCCAGTGTATATTATAGAGAATAACAGTCTCTGTTTGTATTATGGAGAATACCAGTCCATATTTATATTATAGAGAATAGCATTCCCTGTGTATATTATAGAGAATAGCAGTTCCTGTGTATATTGTAGAGAAATGCAGTCCCTGTGTATATTATAGAGAATAGCAGCCCCTATGTGTATTATAGAGAATAACAGACCTCTGTGTATTATGGAGAATAGTGTATTGTAGACAATAGCAGTCACTGTCTGTTTTGTAGAGAACAGCAGTCCCTGTGTATATTAGGGAGACTTGCAGTCCCTGTGTATATTATAGAGAACAGCAGTCCCTGTGTATATTAGGGAGTCTAGCAGTCCCTGTGTATTATAGAGTTGATGGTAGCCATGATGTTGAGGTGCCAGTGTTCAAAAAGCACACAATAGGCAGTCAGTGCATGTGACATTTTATAAATTCCTACTTTGGAAATCGAACCAGTCTGACTCAAGTTTGGAATACACAGAGACTCTAACCTCACACCTTTAAAGCATTGTCTGAGCTGAGGTGTCACCTTTTTTTATAAAACCTTAAGTTGTCTCAGGAATGTGCCTTGAACAAAGTTCTGGGATTTACATATTCATGAATTGAAACCTGCAACCCATTCTAAAAGATAAAATACTTAATTGTTCAATAGATCGCATCAATTGTGACCCTCTGATCTTATACTATAAATTCTGTATCATATAATCCTGCCGACTAGCCACCGCTCTGAAAGCTAGTGCTTCCAAATAAACCTGTTGGACTGTAACCTGGTGTTGTGTGATTTTTAACTTTATTACAGAGAATAACAGCCTTTATGTATATTACAGAGAATGGCAGTACGCATGACTCTTCCAAACCCTCTCCAGTTTAATAATATCCTCCCTGTAACAGGATGACCAGAACTGCACACAGTAATCCAAAGGGGCCTCACCAATGTCCTGTACAACCTCAACACAACATCCTGTACTCAAAGGACCAAGCAATGAAACCAAGTGTGGTCAACACCTTTTTAATGGTCATATCTCTATGCGACGCAAACTTCAAATAATTATGTACCTGAGCCCCTAGGTCTCTGTTCTGCAACACTACCCGAAGCCCAAAAGACAGAGCGTATGAGAAATAGCGAGAATGTGTGTGAGAGTAAGAGTGTAAGAAACAATGAGAATGCAGGAGAGACATTGAGAGCGAGCAAGTGAGAAATAGCAAGAATGCATGTGAGAGATTGAGAACGAAAGAGAGACTGTGAGAAATAGGGAGAATGCATGAGATTGAGACTGTGAGAAATAGCGAGAATGCGAGAGATTGAGCGAGTGTGAGAAATAGCAAGAACGCATGAGATATTGAGAGCGACAGTGAGAAATAGTAAGAATGTGCGAGAGATTGAGAGCGATAGTGTGAGAAATAGCAAGAATGTGTGTGAGAGAGATTGAGAGCAAAAGAGTGTGAGGGTAAGTGTGTGAGAGAGAGAGCTTGGTTGGGAGGAACTGGAAGAAGGCTGCAGGATGGGGAAGCAGAGTTTCGGGATGAGGTATTGGAGGTGGGTGAGGATCGATGGGAAACAGCAGGGGCACTTGGACTGGGAGTGGCATCATTGCTCTGTCACAA
>NW_025183028.1:0-2618 GCF_004010195.1 Chiloscyllium plagiosum | reverse complement strand
TCCAGCATCTGCAGTCCTCACTTTCTCCTAGTACCTGTACAATAACAATAGAGAATATATTGCTTTTTAATATTGTATCAAGGGGCACAAACATTTTTCTTTTTGGTTTCTTTTCTTTACAAAATCACTTTGCTTAGATGAGCAGAAGCCCACCTCTGCCAGTGCTGCATGGTAAGCACAGTCACTTTGGAGATGTATTGTGCATGAGATTGGTTTGAGCTTGCTGGCCATTCTCTCAATCCCTGTGGATTAGCATCTGGTCTTTGCTTGCTTTTTCCTGTGATGACAGCACTGAAATTGGAAAAGTCCATGTATGGAATGGTCACCACAAATATGCCACCTATTGTCCCCTGAGCACCACCAGTAAAAGCTGAAAACCAACATGGTACTGTTAGGTACTTTATGTACATAATAGCAGTAACATTGAACCACAGTCTTAAGGAAGAATGGCCAACTGATTTAGTAGGAAAGCCAATTCTATATTTGTTGAGTCTCCATACTTTATTAAAAATCAAAAAGACAATTGCAGAAGAATCGTTAATATAACCATATTCCTTCAAGTTATGTCTTAGACCTTCTCTTATATATAAAGGCTCTACATCCATCACTATGGTGCCTATAATTTTAAACAGTGTGATTGGCGAAAATCCAGCCCTCCCATTGTGGCAGAATTCTCAAAAATGTGCAGTTGGTTTTGTTTGAACATTGCAGCACGATTTCTCAACTCACACTGCTTTTAAGTGCTACTCGTTAACTGGAACAACATTGTTGAGTTGAATCTTGTTTTTCATGCTACATTCTAAACAAGGAATTAGAAGGGCTGAAAGGAGTCATGAAAAGCCATTAGCAAACAGAACGAAGGAGAATCCCAAGGCTTTTTATACAGATATAAAAAGTAAGAAGGTAGTTAGGTAAAGGGTTTTCCCCCTTGAGGACAAAGGAGGGAGCCTGAAGAGGTAGGTGAGGTCCTAAATGAATACTTTGTGTCAGTATTCACCAAAGAGAAGGTATTGGTGGAGGATGATCTCAGAGAAGGGAGTGTTGGATTTCTAAGCCGAGTTGCTATTAAAAAGGATGATGTGTTGTACTTCATAAAAAGCATTAAAATAGATAAGTCCTCAGGTCCTGATGGGATCTATCACAGAATATTGAGAGAGGCAAGAGAACAAATTGCTGGAGTATTGACAGACCTCTGTGTATTCTTTTTGGCCACAGGTGAGGTCCCAGAGGAGTGGCGAATAACCAATGTTGTCCCATTGTTTAAGAAGGGTAGTAGGGATAATCCTGGAAATTACAGGCCTGTGAGTCTCATGTCAGTGGTAGGGAAATTACAGGAAAAGATTCTCAGGGACAAGATCTATATGCATTTAGAAGCAAATGGATTTATTAGCGATAGACAGTGTGGTTTCGTATGGGGGAGGTAGTGCCTCACACTAACTTGATTGAGTTTTTTTGAGATGACGAAGATGATTGATGAAGAAAAGTGTTTGTTGCCTGCATGGATGGCAGTAAAGCCTTTGACATGGCCCCTCATGGCAGAATGGTACAAAAAATGAAGGCACATGGTATTGGGATGAGCTGGCAAGATGGATACAAAACTGGCTTAGTCATAAGAGACAGAGGGTAGGGGTGAAAGGATGCTTTTCAGAATGGAGGGCTGCGACAAGTGGTGTTCCACAGTGGTTAGTGTTGGGACCTCCACTGTTCATGTTCTATGTAAATGATTTGAGGAAAATGTAGCTGGTCCAATTAGTAAGTTTGCAGATGATACAAAGATGTGGATAGTGAGGAGGATGGCAGAAGATATAGATCAGTTGGAGGCATGGGCAGAAAAATGGCAGATGGAGTTTAATCCAGACAAATGTGAGGTGATGCATTTTGGAAGTCAAGTATGGATAGAAATTATACAGTGAAAGGCAGAACCCTTAGGAGAATTGATATGCAAAGGGATGTGGGTGCACAGGTCCATAGATCACTGAAGATGGCAGTGCAGGTAGATAAGGTAGCAAAAAATATTTATGGCATACTTGCCTTCATTGGAAGGTGCATTGAGTATAAGGATAGAAAGTTGTACTGCAGCTTTATAGAACTTGGGTCAATTACTAGGTTCAAGGTGTGAGGAGGAAGTTTTAAGAAGATGTGTGAGGCAAGTTTTTCACACAAAGGGTGGTGAGTGCCTGGAACTTGTTGCCAGAGGAGGTGGTGAAAGCAGACACAATAGTGGCATTCAAGAAGCACCTGGACGAATACATGAATATGAATGGAAAAGAGGGGTATGGATCCTGGAGATGAAGACAGTTTTAGCATGGAAGGGCTAAATGTGACGGTGCAGGCTTAGAGGGCCAAAAGGCCTGTTCCTGTGCTGTATTGTTCTTTGTTCTATCAATAATATTTAGCTTTCCAAAAAAAAAGGTGGCCTGGAGTACTTTCTTCATGCTTCTTTGTAAAATGTTAGTTTTTTTGTCCCATACCGAGCAATTCAGTAAAAGAAAAGGCATGACAGATGCAAATCAAAGGTCTGCAGGTATTGATGATGTGGTGGAGCCAGTGTTGGACTGGGGTGGACAAAGTTAGAAATCACACATCACCAGGTTATAGTCCAACAGGTTCATTTGGAA
>NW_025183027.1:0-2618 GCF_004010195.1 Chiloscyllium plagiosum | reverse complement strand
TGACCTGCTGCACTTTTCCAGCAACACATTTTAATCTCCCACAGAACCAGGATGTTTAGTTTTAGTTTCAGCAGTTGCTGGGATCTTGAAGCTGGATGTGGAAGCTCTAATTCCTCTGTGTTCCAGCGAAAGGCTGGAGCTCTCTTCCTGCTGCGAGGATTGTATGTGAGACCATCTGTTTGCCTTTGCCAAGGGTGTGTTGCTGGGGTGTTCCTATATTAGAACTGTTTACTTGTAGTTAAAACATCTATTATTTCGTTGAGCATTTTGATAGAGTTACAGTTAAGACCATTCTCTTCTTTGAAATCTTTCCTTAGGTCCCTACTAAGGTCCCTGCCTGCCTTGGAGAAACGTTCAAGTACTATGTCCAAGTCCTCGTAATTCTCTTTGTGGGTCTTCCTTGTTATTAGCACATCATCCAGATAAATGGTGACCTGGGGTAGTCCTTGTAAAATGTTCTCCATGGTCTGTTAAAAAATGGCCCAGGCTGACGGTACCCCACAGAGCTGTCATGTATATTGGTACAAAGCCTTATGGGTATTAATTGTAGCATAGTTCTGGGAATCCTCAGCTAACTGCATTGGCCAGTATGCATGGCTCATGTCCCGTTTCATGAAGGACAGACCCCCTGCCAGCATGTGTATAAATCCTTTATTTGAGGGATTAAGTATTTATCTAGCTGTGAGAAATGGTTTACTGGTGTTTAAAATTCCCACAAAGGCCAAGCGACCCATCAAGATTCACCCTCGGTATGATCGGTGCTGCCCAGTCCACAAACTGGACTGGTTTGGGGTTACTTTGGCTTTCCAGCTTGCTGATTCTGCCTCGACGTCTCCCTGTAGATGGCACTGGGCGGGCCTTGCGGAATCAAGGGATTGCTTCCTGGTCAAGGTGCAAGGTAGCTTGTTCCCATTGATAGTCCCTGGACACCCCCCTCGAAAACCTTCCAGGACTTTAATCAGGCAGCCATTTTTTGTTTGAGAAATTTTGGGCCAATCGAGGTAGACTTTATTGAACCAATATCCTCCCATCAGGCTTGGGCCCAAGTCAATGGGAACTGAACCAGCTGCTTCTCATACGAGACTGGAACTGGAGTTGTCCCTTTAATCTGTAAAGGTTCCCCAGTGGAGGTTCTCAGTCAAGCCATGAACTGATGCAAGCTTCAGGATTGGAGTCCAGGGCAAACTGTGTAAAAGGCTGGTTCTGCAGTGATTGGTACAGCCACACTTGGATCAACCTCCATTAGATCTGGCTCCATTAGTTAATCAGATATTTAATTTGGTTCTGGTTTGGCTGTTGCTAAGGAGTTTATCTGTTCCAAGCCAGATGTAGGTGGAATTTTCAGGGTATGCACTCTCCTGGATATCAGTCTCTTACTCAATTCGGGCCAACTGGGAGTCTTTTGCTGCCTTGAGTCTGCATTCCAGCAGAAACTACAATGGCGTGCTGATCCAGATCCTGATGAAAATGTTAACCGTTTGGCCAAGGCTTGGCTTTGTTTTGGGGTTTTGCTGTGAACTGACCGAGAGTGCAGGCTATGCCCGTGTAAGGCTGTGTCATTACCTTCATTCCAGTGAAGTCTCCCAAGCTCAGTCAGCCTGGGGAGGGAACACCCTGTAACTCGTATACTCCACTTGCTGCATTCTCTAACTACAAAGCCAGTTGTAGCGCCTGTTTGAAGTCTGTTCAGCTTCAGCAATAGGTACTTTTGCATGATTACATCATTAATCCCAGATAGCAAATGGTCTCTCAGCATCTCATTAAGAGTTAAACCAAAGTCACATGCATACGTCGGTCACTTTAACCTCATCAAAATTCCCCACATGGATTCCCTTGGTTCTCAAACTGCCGAGTCAAACCAATCACATCTTAGAATTAGAGAGGGCATGGGGTCGGAATGTTCCATAAGTAAATCCATCAACTCATGAAAGGGCTCAGGAAACATAAGGCTCCTAAAAACCGACAAAGCTGTGGGTCCACAAGCAGTCGGGAGAATTACTCATTGCTTCTTATCTGCCCCAATATAATTTAGCCTGAGAAAATATCACATTCTTTCCACATACTGGGCCTGGTCTTTAACGCCAGGATCGAACAGGTCAAGCTCCCAAATAACAACACGATGCTGGGATTCTCTTGTCACCAGTGAAATAACTCCACAGAGGCCAGTATGCCATCACCTTTATTTACACATGCATCATACATGATCCAGCTCCCTCAGAACCATCTCACAGAGCAAGCAGAAACTCTGACCCTCCTGTTTATTTTGGTCAGCCAGGGCTCCCTGATTGGGGCTGTTAACCTGGTCCAATTAGGGAACTTAGATTCCATGAGGTCTACCTGGCTGACCCAGTTTCAATTACTACAAGGGCATTGCGTTGTTGGGTTGTTTTTAATAGAAATAGTATACAGAGAGCGGCAGGAAGGTAAGTGATTGATATATAAAGAACTTACCTCGACGCCAACAGTCTTTTCACAGCAGAGAGCGGCGCGAGCTGGGCGGAAGTGAGGTTGGAGCGCAGAGCTGGTCGGGAAGGTAAGTGATTAAAATTAGGCTTGAGGAGGAGGATGGGAGGGAGGCACAAATATCAAAGTCCACAGGTAAGCTACTCAGTGTTCTT
>NW_025183026.1:959-2618 GCF_004010195.1 Chiloscyllium plagiosum | reverse complement strand
TGCTGCGCTCCCTCCACCCTGACCCTCTGACAACTCTGCACTCCCAGCACACTGACCCTCTGACAATGCTGCACTCCATCCACACTGATCCTCTGACAATGCTGCACTCCCTCCACACTGACCCTCTGACAATGCTGCACTCCCTCCGTACTGACCCTCTGACAATCCTGCACTGCATCCACACTGAACTCTGACAATGGCTCCACACTGATCCTCTGACAATGCTGCACTCCCTCCACACTGACTCTCTGACAATCCTGCACTCCCTCCACACTGACCCTCTGACAATACTGCACTGCCTCCACACTGACCCCCTGACAGTGCTGTACTCCCTCCGCACTGACCCTCTGACAATGCTGCAATCCCTCCGTACTGACCCTCTGACAATGCTGCCCTCCTTCCACACTGATCCTCTGACAATTCTGCATTCCCTCCACACTGATCCTCTGACAATGCTGCACTCCCTCCGCACTGATCCTCTGACAATACTGCACTCCCTCCACACTGATCCTCTGACAAAGCTGCACTCCCTCCATTCTGATCCTCTGGCAATGCTGCACTCCCACCACACTGAATCTCTGACAATGCTGCACTCCCTCCACACTGATCCTCTGACAATGCTGCACTCCCTCCATCCTGACCCTCTGACAATGCTGCACTCCATCCACACTGACTCTCTGACGATGCTGCACTCACTCCATCCTGACCCTCTGATAATGCTGCACTCCCTCTACACTGAACCTCTGACAATGCTGCACTCCCTCCACACTGATCCTCTGACAATGTTGCACTCCCTCCACCCTGACTCCCTGACAATGCTGCACTCCCTCCACACTGATCCTCTGACAATGCTGCACTCCCTCCACACTGACCCTCTGACAATGTTGCACTCCCTCCACACTAATCCTCTGACAATGCAGCACTCCCTCCACACTGACCCTCTGACAATGCTGCACTCCCTCCATCCTGACCCTCTGACAATGCTGCACTCCCTCCACACTGACTCTCTGACAATGCTGCACTCCCTCCATCATGACCCTCTGATAATGCTGCACTCTCTCTACACTGAACCTCTGACAATGCTGCACTCCCTCCACACTGATCCTCTGACAATGTTGCACTCCCTCCACACTGACCCCCTGACAATGCTGCGCTCCCTCCACACCGACCCTCTGATAATGCTGCACTCCCTCCATCCTGACCCTCTGGCAATGCTGCACTCTGTCCACACTGACCCTCTGACAATGCTGCTCTCCCTCCACACTGATCATCTGACAATGCTGCACTCCCTCCACCCTGACCCTCTGACAAGGCTGCACGCCCTCCATACTGACCCTCTGACAATGCTGCACTCCCTCCATACTGACCCTCTGACAATTCTGCACTCCCTCCATCCTGATCCTCTGACAATGCTGCACTCCCTTGATACTGACGCTCTTACAATGCTGCACTCCCTCCACACTTATCCTCTGACAATGCTGCACTCCCTCCATTCTGATCGTCTGGCAATGCTGCACTCCTTCCATACTGATTCTCTGATAGTGATGCACTACCTCAGGACTGACTCTCTGACAGTGTGGAAGTGGCCCTATATTGGCCCTCTGACAGTGTGGCCCAATCTCAGCACAAAACCTCTGACAGTACAGCATTGCCTCAGTA
>NW_025183026.1:0-786 GCF_004010195.1 Chiloscyllium plagiosum | reverse complement strand
CTCTGACAGTGCAGCACTCCCACAGTACTGACCTTCTGGCAATGAGGCACTCCCTCAGTACTGACCCTCTGGCAATGAGGCACTCTCTCAGTACTGACCCTGTGACAGTGCGTCACTCCCTCAGTACTGACCCTCTGACAGTGCAGCACTCCCTCAGTACTGACCCTCTGGCAATGCTGCACTCCCTCCGTACTGTCCCTCTGACAATGCTGCACTCCCTCCACACTGATCCTCTGAGGCTTGCCGTCTGGACTGAAACTCTGACAGTGTGGTGCTCACTCAGGACTGACCCTCTGACAGTTCAGCACTCTCTCGGTACTGATCATCTGACTGTGCAGCATTCCCTCAGTACTGACCCTCTGACAGTGCAGCACACTCTCTGTACTGACCCTCTGGAATAGCACTCACTCAGAACTGACACTCTCACTGTGTAGCGCTCCCTCAGTAGTGACCTTTTGATAGTGCATGCTCCCTCAGTTCTGTCCCTCTGACAGTGTAGTGCTCTCTCAGTACTGACCCTCTGATGGTGCAGTGCTCTGAGAGTACAGAGCCTCAGACAGTGCGGCATTCCCTCTGGACTGAACGTCTAACAACGTGGTGCTCCCTCAGTACTGACCCTTTGACAGTGCAGTACTCCTCAGAAATGGCTGTCTGGTATTACAGTAGTTCCTCACTATGGACTGTCCGACAGCGCAGTGATCCCTCAGTACTGACCCTCTGACAGTACGGCACTCCCTCAGTACTGACGCTCAAACAGTGCAGAACTTCCTCAGTACTGACCATCTG
>NW_025183025.1:0-2618 GCF_004010195.1 Chiloscyllium plagiosum | reverse complement strand
CCTGAAGAAGGGCTTATGCCCGAAAAGTCGATTCCCCTGTTCCTTGGATGCTGCCTGACCTGCTGCAAAATTGATGAGGCATTTCATGTGTACAAAATGTTAGACAAATCCAACCCGGCCAATTATCACCCTAGCAGTTTATCAGATGGATGAACTTAGATCATGGCTCAGCTTCCAGCATGAACTGCAGGATTGCTGTGCATTCTGCCTCACAGAAGCCTGGCTCAAGCCATCCATTTCCAACTGCGCACTTCAGGCTGATGGTTTTTCTATCTGTCATATGGACCGCACAGCGTCCTCAGATAAGACAAAGAGTGGAGGGATTTGCTTTTTAATCAATAACTTGTGGTGCTGGACATTGCAACCCTAGGCAGCCATTGCTCACCAAATCTTGAATTCCTCACCATCAAATGCCGCCCCTTCTATCTACTACGGGAATTTACCGCTGCTATGCTAACTGTTGTGTACATACCACCACAAGCAAAGGTTGAGGAAGCTCTGGATGTTCTGTACTCCGTCACTAACACCCTGGAGACAGAACACCCCAACGCCCTGTTTAATGTGACTGGGGACTTCAATCAAGCCAATCTAAGGAAGGTGTTGCCCAAGTATCACCAGAACATTGCCTGGCCAACCAGGGTCCCGAACATTTTAGACTACTGCTACACCACTGTGAAAGATGACTACTGCTCCATCCCCCACCCTCATTTCGGAATTCTGACCACAATGCCATGTCTCTTCTCTTGACTTACAGGCAAAAGCTCAAGCAGGAGGACTTTCAAGGATACAGGTCCAGTGTTGGTTGGAGGAGGCAGAAGATCAACTCCAATGCTGTCTGGAATCGGCTGATTGGGCCATGTTCAAACAGTCCTCAGGTACCTTGGACGAGTACGCTACCACCATCACAGACTTTTTCAGCAAGTGTGTGGAGGACTGCATACCGAAGAAGTCAATCTGAGTGTTCCCCAACAGAAAACCTTGGATGAGTCAGGACATACAGAACCTGCTAAAAACCAGGAGTGAAGCCTTCAGATCAGGAGACCCACTCAAATATAAGGAATCTAAGTATGACCTTCGCAGAGCCATGAAGACAGCCAAGGACCAATACTGATCCAAACTAGAGACCCAGACAGACACGTGGCAACTATAGCAATTACTGAATGACATCACAGATTCTAGAAAGAGACAGTGCAAGATAGCAGACGATGATGACACATCCCTCCCAGATCGTCTCAACGCATCCTTTGCTTGCTTTGAGCAGACATTTGGCAGAGAGGTAACATGTTTTCCGACAAGTCCTGGTGAACCTATTCCAACAGTCACTGCATCTGAGGTCAGATCAGATTTCCTTCATGTGAATCCAAGGAAAGCGATGGGACCAGATGGAGCACAAGGCCGTGAACTCAGAACATGTGCACATCAACTGGCAGAGGTCTTCTCGGACATCTTCAACCTCTGCCTGCAGCAGGCCAATGTCCCTGACTGTTTCAAGAGGGCCAACATCATCCCTGTACCAAAGAAGGCTCATACAGCACATCTCAATGACCACTACCCAATGGCCCTAACTTCGGTGGTCATAAAGTGCTTTGAAAGGCTGGTTATGGCATTAATCAACTCCAGCTTCCCCACTACTCTTGACCCACTCCAATTTGCCTATCGGACCAACAGATCCATGTCAGATGCCATATCACTTACTCTTTATTCCTCCCTAGAACATTTTGACATAAGATACGTAAGAATCCTACTCATTGACTACAATTCAGCCTTCAACACTATTATCCCCTCGAGACTGATTACTAAACTTAGTGATCTTGGACTAAGCCCCATTCTCTGCAACTGGATGCTCAGTTTCCTGAACCACAGGCCACAATCAGTGAAGATAGGGGACAATATGTCATCCTCACTAACACTCAACACTGAAGCCCCCCAGGGTGTGTACTCAGCCCCCTACTATACTCATTGTATACCCATGACTGCATCGCCTAATGATATTTGCTGATGACACCACCATAGTTGGTCGAATCTCAGATGGCGATGAAACAGACTACAGATGTGAGGTGGAAGACCTGGAAAAATGATGCACTGAGAACAACCTAGCTCTCAATGCCGGCAAAACCAAGGAACTTATTATTGACTTTCAGTGGGATGTTACTCATGCCCCCTACACAGCACAGAGGTGGAATGAGTGGAAAGTGTCAAGCTCCTGGAAGTGGTCATCAACCACAAGCTTTCTTGGACTTTTCATGTGGATGTATTGGTTACAAAGACCCAACAACATCTCTTCTTCCTCAGACAGCTGAGGGAATTTGGCATGACGGTGAATACCCTTGCCAACTTTTATAGGTGCCCCATCGAGAGCATTCTGTCTGGATGTATCATTACCTGGTATGGCAACTGTACCATTCAAGACCGGAGACAAGGTCTCTGTCAAGGAAAGGCCACTAGCATTCTCAAAGATCCATCCCATCCTGGCATGCTTTTCTACAATCTCTACCATCGGGGAGAAGATACAGAAGCCTGAACACACGCACCAGCTGGTTTCGAAACAGTTTCTACCGTACTGTTGTTAGAATACTAAATGGCTAACATTCGCCTGTACCTGTGTTTTTGTTTTTGCC
>NW_025183024.1:1873-2618 GCF_004010195.1 Chiloscyllium plagiosum | reverse complement strand
CCAATGACTGAAACAGCTGACACTGGATTGTTGAACAAGTGGGAAATATTTGCATCAGTTAATGAAAACTCTTCAAAGTATACAGTCACGGGTACGTCAAGCTGAAGAATTAGGAACGGGGCATATTGGAGCCTGCTTCCTCGGGCAGAGAATTCCGCAGATACACTACTCTCTGGGAAAAGCAGCAGCCCTCACTTCCTCCTCCTCATCTCTGTCCTAAACCTACTCCCCCAAAGCTTGGGGCCTAGTCTCAGCCACCAGCAGAAATGACTGGATAGGGTAGGGCTTCATCCTCTCAGTGCAATGAATTCCCACTCTACACGAAAATCCCGGATGTACTCACTTAGTTGCTTGCTGTCTCACAAATGAAAGATTTCATTGTAACTTCTTCCAGTCCCAGTAAGGGCAAAACATCTTTGAAAGCTGCTCTGAAAACCCAGTCTTCACAACCACATTTCTGTTTTCACCGAAGACAGTTAGAGTCATACACCACACAAACAGATCCTTCAGCCCAACTCGTCTCTGCCAACATATATCCGAAATCAATCTATTCCATTTGCCAGCATGTGGCCCATATTCCTTAAAACCCTTCCTATTCATATACCCATCTAGATGCAGAGGGATGTGGGCCAAATGTTAGCAAATGAGACAAGATTAATTTTGGATATCTGGTCGGCATGGACGAGTTGTACCAAAGGGTCTGTTTCCGTGCTATATGACTCTAATCTTCTTCGGTGAAAGCAGA
>NW_025183024.1:0-1428 GCF_004010195.1 Chiloscyllium plagiosum | reverse complement strand
ACAGGACATTGGTTAGGCCACTGTTGGAATATTGCGTGCAATTCTGGTCTCCTTCATGTCGGAAAGATGTTGTGAAACTTGAAAGGGTTCAGAAAAGATGTACAAGGATGTTGCCAGGGTTGGAAGATTTGAGCTATAAGGAGACACTGAACACGCTGGGGCTGTTTTCCCTGGAGTGTCAGAGGCTGAAGGGTGACTGTATAGTGGTTTATAAAATCATAAAGGGGCATGGATAGGATAAATAGACAAAATCTTTTCACTGGGGTGGGGGAGTCCAGAACTAGAGGGCATAGGTTTAGGGTGAGAAAGGAAAGATATGAAAGAGACCAAAGGGGCAACTTTTTCACAAAGGCTGGTGTGTGTATGGAATGATCTGCCAGAGGAAGTTGTGGAGACTGGTGCAATTGCAATATTTAAGAGGCATTTGGATGGGTATATGGATGGGAAGGGTTTGGAGAGATATCTTTTGGGTGCTGGCAGGTGGGACAAGATTGGGTTGGGATATCTGGTTGGCATGGGACGGGTTGGACCAAAGGTTCTGTTTCCATGCTGTACATCGCTATGACTCTAAACTCAATACACAGTTGAATGGGTATTTGCAATGGTAGGGGAATGAAGGGTAGTTGGGACACTGCAGGGAGGAGGAGCTGAGTTGATGGATAGATCAGCCATGATCTTAATGAATGGTGGAGCAGGCTGGATGGGCCGAATGGCCTATTCCTGCTTCTATTACTATGGAACTATAACCCTGCATTTCCCATGGCTAACCCACCTAACCTGCACATCCCTGGACATTCTGGGCAATTTAGCCTGGCCAATCCAAATCAAGGGCAGTGAGCAATGTAGTGATGTGGAAAATGAACATCAGAGAACGATAGAAAGGGACAAGGGGAGTAAATGTACCAGCAATCAAAACTGGATTTTAAAGGTCACAAAAATTGAAACTAAAAACAGTGTGTCTGAATGTGTGCTGCATTGTAACAAAAGTGAATGAATTGACTGCACACATTGAAGAGAATAATTATGATCGGAGACTCCTTACAGAGACATGGCTTCAGGATGACAAGGATTGGATCCTGAATATCGAGGGGATAGTCAGATGGGAAGCAAGGTAAAGGTAGAGGGTTGGCGCTGCTAATCAAAGCACTGATCACAGGGTAGTCTGGTGTCCGCTCTGATTTCAGGTCCTGATTTCTCTATCCTCTGTTGATCTCCCTGTTTCCCTATTACACCTTCTGGAACAATAAAACATTCAGTCAATCAAGCCCCCAACCCACAATCTCTCAACCTGTCAACCACCCAGGCACAGAGTGTAGTCATAACAGGGAATTAAACAAGAAAAATGAAACAAAATTAGAAATAAATAGGTGCTTATGCTTAGTGTTTGTTCATTCGGAAGTAAACCAGAAATAGGGCTCTCCCAGGATT
>NW_025183023.1:2125-2618 GCF_004010195.1 Chiloscyllium plagiosum | reverse complement strand
CTGCTCGAGACTGGGACACAGGAACAGGAGGCATTCAGTCTACTGCACGAGACAGGGACACAGGAACAGGAGACAGTCATTCAACTGCCAGAGAATGGGACACAAGAACAGAAGGCAGGCACTCAACTGCCCGAGACTAGGACACAGGAACAGGAGGCAGTCATTCGACTGCTCGAGACTGGGACACAGGAACAGGAGGGCGTTACTCAACTGCTCCTACTGCACGAGACAGGGACACAGGAACAGGAGACAGTCATTCAACTGCCAGAGAATGGGACACAAGAACAGAAGGCAGGCACTCAACTGCCCGAGACTAGGACACAGGAACAGGAGGCAGTCATTCGACTGCTCGAGACTGGGACACAGGAACAGGAGGGCGTTACTCAACTGCTCAAGACTGGGACACAGAAACAGGAGGCAGTCACTCATCTGCTCGAGACTGGGACACAGGAACAGGAGGGAGTCATTCAACTGATCGAGATTGGGACACAGA
>NW_025183023.1:0-961 GCF_004010195.1 Chiloscyllium plagiosum | reverse complement strand
AGACTGGGACACAGGAACAGTAGGCAGTCATTCAACTGTTCGAGACTGGGACACAGGAACAGATGGCAGTCATTCAACTGTTCGAGACTGGGACACAGGAACAGATGGCAGTCATTCAACTGTTCGAGACTGGGACACAGGAACAGATGGCAGTCATTCAACTGTTCGAGACTGGGACACAGGAACAGAAGGCAGGCACTCAACTGCTCGAGAATGGGACACAGGAACAGGAGGGCGTTACTCAACTGCACGAGACTGGGACACAGGAACAGGAGGGCGTCACTCAACTGCTCAAGACTGGGACACAGGAACAGTAGGCAGTCATTCAACTGTTCGAGACTGGGACACAGGAACAGGAGGCAGTCATTCAACTCCTCGAGACTGTATCTCAGGAAGACGAGGCAGTCATTCAACTGCACGAGACTGGGACACAGAAACAGGATGGCGTTACTCAACTGCTCAAGACTGGAACACAGGAACAGGAGGCAGTCATTCGACTGTTCGTGACTGGGACACAGAAACATAAGGCAGGCACTAAACTGCACGAGACTGGGACACAGGAACAGGAGGGCGTTGCTCAACTGCTCGACACTGGAACACAGGAACAGGAGGCAGTCACTCAACTGCTCGAGACTAGGACACAGGAACAGGAGGCAGTCATTCAACTGCACGAGACTAGGTCACAGGAACAGGAGAGAATCATTCAACTGCTCGAAACTGGGACACAGAAACAGGAGGGTGTTACTCAACTGCTCGAGACTGGGAAACAGGAAGAGAAGGCAGGCACTCAACTGCTCGAGACTGGGACACAGGAACAGGAGGCAGTTATTCAACTGTTCGAGACAGGGTACAGCAACAGGAGGGCGTTACTCAACTGCTCGAGATTGGGACACAAGAACAGGAGGCAGTCATTCAACTGTTCGAGACAGGGACACAGGAACAGAAGGCAGGCACTCAAATG
>NW_025183022.1:0-2618 GCF_004010195.1 Chiloscyllium plagiosum | reverse complement strand
GTTGTCGAGGAGATTACTGAGATACAGGCTACTAGACTAGGTGGGATTGAGGTTCACAAGGAAGAGGTATTAGAAATCCTGCAGAGTGTGAAAATAGATAAGTCCCCTGGGCCGGATGGGATTTATCCTAGGATCCTCGGGGAAGCCAGGGAGGAGATTGCCGAGCCTTTGACATTGATCTTTAAATCGTTTACAGGAATAGTGCCAGAAGATTGGAGGATAGCAAATGTGGTTCCCCTGTTCAAGAAGGGGAGTAGAGACAACCCTGGTAATTATAGACCAGTGAGCCTTACTTCAGTTGTTGGTAAAGTGTTGGAAAAGGTTATAATAGATAGCATTTATAACCATCTAGAAAATAATAATTTGATTAGGGATAGTCAGCACGGTTTTGTGAGAAGGGTAGGTCGTGCCTCACAAACCTTATTGAGTTTTTTGAGAAGGTGACCAAACAGGTAGATGAGAGTAAATCGATTGATGTGGTGTGTATGGATTTCAGCAAGGCATTCGATAAGGTTCCCCACAGTAGGCTATTGTACAAAATGCAGAGGAATGGGATTGTGGGAGATATAGCAGTTTGGATCAGTAATTGGCTTGCTGAAAGAAGACAGAGGTTGCTGGCTGATGGGAAAAATTCATCCTGGAGTCCAGTTATTAGTGGTATACCACAAGGGTTGGTGTTGGGTCCACTGCTATTCGTCATTTTTATAAATGACCTGGATGAGGGCGTAGAAGGGTGGGTTAGTAAATTTGCAGACGACACTAAGGTCGGTGGAGTTGTGGATAGTGACGAAGGATGTTGTAGGTTACAGAGAGACTTAAATAAGCTGCAGAGCTGGGCTGAGAGGTGGCAAATGGAGTTTAATGCGGACAAGTGTGAGGTGATTCATTTTGGTCAGAGTAACCGGAATGCAAAGTACTGGGCTAATGGTCAGATTCTTGGTAGTGTAGATGAGCAGGGAGATCTCGGTGTCAAGGTACACAGATCCTTGAAAGTTGTCACCCAGGTTGACTGGGTTGTTAAGAAGGCATACAGTGTTTTAGCTTTTATTAATAGAGGGATCGAGTTCCGGAACCATGAGGTTATGCTACAGCTGTACAAAACTCTGGTGCAGCCGCACTTGGAGTATTGTGTACAGTTCTGGTCACCACATATAAGAAGGATGTGGAAGCTTTGGAAAGGGTGCAGGGGAGATTTACTAGGATGTTGCCTGGTATGGAGGGGAGGTCTTACGAGGAAAGGCTGAGAGACTTGAGCCTGTTTTCATTGGAGAGAAGAAGGTTGAGAGGTGACTTAATAGAGACATATAAGATAATCAGAGGGTTAGATAGGGTGGACAGGGAGAGCCTTTTTCCAAGTATGGTGACGGTGAGCACGAGGGGGCATAGCTTTAAATTGAGGGGTGATAGATATAGGACAGATGTCAGAGGTAGTTTCTTTACTCAGAGAGTAGTAAGGGTATGGAATGCTTTGCCTGCAACGGTAGTAGATTCTCCAACTTTGCATTTAAGTCATCATTGGACAAACATATGCACATACATGGAATAGTGTAGGTGAGATGGGCTTCAGATTGGTATGACTGGTCGGAGCAACATCGAGCGCCGAAGGGCCTGTACTGCACTGTAATGTTCTATGTTCTATCAGTAGGCTTCCCTTTATCCAAAGTGGATGCCACTCTTTTGAAGAATTGCAATACATTAGATCAACACAATTTCCCTTTCACAAAGTCATGTTGACTCTTCCTGATTATCTTGATGTTCTAAGTGCAACATTTAAATATAATCTAATAATAACTTCCTTAATGATTTGTTTCTAACACCTTTCCTATGACAGACATCAAGCTAACTGGCCTACAGTTTTCTGCTTCCCTCCTGCTTGAATAGAGGGGCTTTTGTTTGGTATTTTTCAATCTGATGGTATCTTTCCAGAATCTAGCGAAATTTTGAAAATTAACATCACCGCAATTACCACTTCATCAGGCAGCTCTTTTTAAGATCCTGGAATGAGGTCTCTAAAGATGGGGAGACTTATTAATCTGCAGCTGCATCATTTTGCTCAATATGGTTTTCTTAGTGAATTTCATGTCACCACATTCCTCTCTTCCTTCAGCTCCTTATTTACAGCTATTACTGAGAATGTTTTTGTATTCCCTATAGTGAAGAGCAGAAGCCAAATATTTATTCATTACATCACCATTTCTTTATTAACTCCCATTCTCACCCTTTAGCGGATCAGCATTCACTTTACTTATTGCATGCTTAGATGCCTATAGAGTTTATTGCTATCACACACTTCCTCTCTCGCTCTAATTTATTTATCCTGATGAAACATGTCCAGACACACACTAGGTTAAATAAACATCTATCCCTGTCTCCTAGCCACAAAATTACTACAAGCATAAACATTGAGGGTTCAGCCACAATAGTACTAGGGCATCTGTTGATTCTATGCATTTGACTGAGTTGCCTTAGTCAAGTGGTTCTTTTCAGAAGGGCAGATAGAATTCTCATATCCTCTTGAGGTGGAGGTAATAGGGTGGAAACTGCTTGAGGAGGATGTGGGGATTTCTCTTGTGACTTAATCATGTCTGTGTATTGTCACTTGACCACTACATTGAGAA
>NW_025183021.1:0-2617 GCF_004010195.1 Chiloscyllium plagiosum | reverse complement strand
TTTATATCAGTTTCTTCGATGATGGGACAAATTGTATGATTGCTAAATTTGCTGATAATACATGTAATCGGTTCAACACATTCATCATAGGACAAGCCAAACAGAGACACACACGAGAATTCCTAGAAGCAAGGCATTCCAACTGGAACTCTATCAACAAACACATCGATTTGGACCCCATCTACCATCCTCTGAGAAAAAGAACTGGAGATGACATCACCAACCCAAAGAAACCTAAACACATAAATAGAAAGTGGGACATAACACCAGCGCTTCACTGGAGGCTCGCTGATTGTGTTTTCAAGTGTGGTGATGAAATGTCTGAAACTGAACTTTCCAGCTCAGCAAGCAAATGCACATCCAGAACCTCAACCTGAGCTACAAATCTTTTCAAAGCTTATTAATACGTGTATTATTGATAATACAGTAATACGTATGTTGGAAATTAAGTTACAAGGACATAGTTTTCAAGTGTACACAGATAGGTTAAATGAGTGAGCAAACATTTGGCAGGTGGACTATTAATGTGGGATAATTTGACCACGTCCACTTTGGCAGGAAAAATAGAAAAGCAGCATATTATTTAAAATGGAGAGAGATTGCAAAACTCTGATGTAAACAGGTTCTATGTGTCCTGGTTAGCTAGCGTGGGAAAGTGATACTAAGGCACATTATCAGCCATTTAAATTAGCTAACTGAAATGGCAGAGCAGGCTTGACAGGCTGAATGGCCTACTCCTGTTCCTGTGTTCCTAATCACAGAAAGTTAACGTTCAGATACAGCAAGTGATTAGGAAGCAAAGTGGAATATTGTTGTTTATTCTGAGGGAAATAGCATATAAAAATAAGGATTTCTTACAGTTCTTTAGAGCATTAGTGAGGTCACATTTGGAATACTGGGACACGGTGTTCATAGAAAACAGTCTTTCACTTTTCATTCGATTCTATCCTTGATGCTGTGGATGATGATAGAGTTGTGCAATAAATGTGCCATTCGTATGATGTTCATCCAAGATGTGCACTGAAGAGTCAACTTGATCTGAACATCAAGAGTGTAGTCACCAGTTCTGTTCTTATGGTTTCACAGGTTTGAAGGAAAGGCCTTCCCACTTACATAAATGCATTTTGTCAATTACAATAAGCACTCTACGGATTCCAGTCATTGTGGAAAAACCTTGTGCCCTCTGCCTTTGTTCAACTGCAGACAGCCCTCTCCCAGGCAGAGGATATCAATTACCTTCAAATGTAAACCCTTATTGGCCCAGGACTAACCTTATAAGGGTCTTTCAGAGATTCCTGGAAAGACTCTGATCCTCATAACCTTTGATCCTCCTAACAGTTAGGACACCGCTTAATATGTAGACTAGGACTCTGGGACATCTTTGAGTAAGTCACACAATAAATCACTTGACTCCTTAAGCACAGTAATTTCAGTTAGTTTCTTATACATCATCTGGAATGTCAGTCAAAACCGATTCACACTCGAGTCTGCATAATTTTAGGATGCAGTCGTTGCTTGTGTTGCTTCAATTGTCAGGCCACTTGCCTCTGGTTCTTTTCCAACTCTTCCTTCTCCTGCTCCACTACAGCATGGTGGAACCAGGCTCATATGGAGAATAAGCATAGGCATCAACCAGCTGAGCCAAATTTAAGTCCTTTGCTATAATATAAACTGAGGTGGTGCCAGCAAATACCCATTTTAATTTCTAAATTAACATGTAGAATATCTGTCTATATTTAGTTAAAAATCACACAACACCAGGTTATAGTCCAACAGGTTTAATTGGAAGCACACTAGCTTTCGGAGCGACGCTCCTTCATCAGTAGTAGTGGAGGGCTCAATCCTAACACACAGAATTTATAGCAAAAATTTACAGTGTGATGTAACTGAAATTATACATTGAAAAATTGATTGTCTGTTAAGCCTTTCATCTGTTAGAATACAGTGATAGTTTCACTTCTTTCATGTGTAAATCACAAAACCTTTTCTTAAAAAAGTTTCATTCTCGGGTTAGCTGTTAACAACGGTGATAGCTAGACAATATGTTGAAGGTGTTGGCCCCCTGTGTTCTCTGTCTATGCCACGATGTTTAGATTGATTCTAATCTAAAAAATGAGATAATAGAGTTTTACATAAATTCATGCAGGTTTTGAGCTAAGAGTTCTACATGAATGCATGCAGTTTTTGAGCAAAGTACAATGTAATCCTGCAAGTACAAATTCACCCCCCAAAACATATTAAAACAGCCATCCCCTATGGACAAGCCCTACGCATACACCGGATCTGCTCAGATGAGGAGGAACGCGATGGACACCTGGAAGTACTCTGGGATACTCTCTCAAGAACTGGGTACAATGCCCAACTCATCGACTGCCAGTTCCGACGTGCCACAGCAAGGAACCGTAATGACCTCCTCAGGAGACAGACACGTGCTGCAACCGACATGGTACCCTTCGTTGTTCAGTATTTCCCAGGAGCTAAAAAATTACGCCATGTTCTTCCTGACTTGCAGCACATTATCAATGAGGATGAGCACCTCACCAAGACCTTCCCCACACCTCCACTACTTGCCTTTAAACAACCACCAAACCTCAAACAGATCGTTATTCGTAGCAAG
>NW_025183020.1:0-2617 GCF_004010195.1 Chiloscyllium plagiosum | reverse complement strand
AAAAATATTAGACAAATAAGATGACAAACAATGTCTTTGATTTTCAATACCATTTCTATCACTGCGTCCCTAATACGGTGTTTATCAGCATCCTGAGTTCTATATTTGACATGAACTTGCATGGACTAGCCACATAAAAAAAAAAATTGTCTTTCAGAGGATGTCAGAGGGCAGGAAGTGTGCAGTGCATAGCTTACATCCTAACTCTCAAAATCCCATGATGGATTACATCTCAGTAATAACCCAGGACAAAACCAGCCAATGTAATGGCTATCACTTCCCTGATCCTCCATCCCCTCCCCCACTGATGCTCAGCACTCACAATATGTAACATCTACAAGATTCACTGCACGAAGAATGATGCGACAGCACCTTACAAACCGACAGCCATCTGGAAGAACAAAGGCAACAGGTAATTTGAAAAACCAACTGTCTGAAAGCTTGCTCTTTGATACGGTCAGATGAAATGAGAGTCACACAAGAGTTTGCAATTGTCAACTGCTCAGACCCGAAAAGCAGTCCAAATGGGGCAAGATTTGTACATCAGTCGGGCTTGGGCTGGGATGTTTAGATCAGAGCAGTGCTGGAAAAGCACAGCAGGTCAGGCAGCATCTGAGGAAAAGGAAAATCGATGTTCCGGGCATAAGCCATTCATCAGGAACCTTCATGCGATTTTGTCGATTTCGCGCCTGCAGCCTGACCTTCTGTGCTTTTCAAGCACCCCTCTGACCTAAACTCTGGTTTCCAGCATCTGCAGTCCTCACTTTTACTTTGGACTGGGAAGTGGCAAGAATCAATCGTGCTCCAAAAGTGTCAGACAATGACCATCATATAACATCGAACCATTGCTATTCAACATCGAAAGACATTGCCATTGCTGAATCCATTGTCACAAACATGTTCAGGTTTATCAAAACAATACAGCTGCTATGTTGAGAACTTCAGAACAGATGTTAGGAATCCTAAGTTCGTAACTTTTCTACTGTCTTACTAAAGCCTGTCCATTATCTCCGAGATACACGTCAGGAACATTATGGAACAATCTCCACTTGTGTGAATGAGTACAATTCCAACAGTACTCAAACATTTTGACACTCTCCATCATGTTTGTATGCTATGGCACTCCCTCGAGATCACCTTCCGCACTCATTGCCTTTGCCATCTGGTTGAAAAAGGACAATATTTCGAGAATAGTGATCTCAATTCATTTGTTTCGAACGTAAGTATTACGAAGGACAAAGCTATAATAAGATTTGGAGTTTAAGAATGACCCAGAACAATTTTATTAAGCGAGTAGAGGTTTCATTCAGTTGAACAGGAAACAATAATGAAACGATAAATCAGAATCAGGGCAGTCGGAGATATTCTGAGGACAGATTGAAGTGGCTCAGTGGAAACATGTTGCCAAACGTAAAACAGGTCACACTATCAAATCCATCCGAAAGACGAAATTGGAGAAACTTGGTTTGTTTTTACTTCGTCATCAGTAGCTGCGCAGTTTACTGATAGACATGTAAAAATTCATCAGAGGCATGCAAAATAATACTTCGAGGCTTTATCCGAGACTAGATATATCATTTACTTGCGGCCATATGTTGGAAGTTTCACAGGAAAATATTTTCTTTTTCTTTTCCAGACAGCATGTGAAAGTACACTGGAGTACACTGGTAGATGAGAGGAGGATAAAATAACAACTAATAAGAGATATCTTGACACAGACATGAGTAGGCGCGGAATGGACTGACATAGAACATGCCAAAGCAAAATCTTCCTTTTTAACTTTTGAAGGGCATCATCTGTCAGTGCAGGCTTGCTGAGCTTAAGGGCCTTTTCATGAGATATTCTATTCTAAGAGCCAAACCTTTAGAACGGGAGGGGCGAGATGCTCATTAACTGATTACCGATGACGAACAGACAAATTAATGTCGATCTCTTGTCATCAATTTGCAGCTTCGTGTCCTTGCTCCCACAGGAGTAAACTCAATCTGGAGTATTTGAGATGAAAGTCAGAGCTGGTAACTGATAACTCCACCTCAGCCCTCCCTCTTGCAGACTTCTATCTTGAACTTCAAGTCTCGAGGTACACTGCACAAACAGAAGATGCATGCATTCCACACCCATCAATGCTGGCATCTGTTATATGCCAGCCTCACCATACCATCGCAGCACATCTCCGACCTACTGACAGTCCAGTTCTGCGCATCAATGCTGAATCTCTGAGTGCACTGACAACTCTTATTGCAACGCTGCTGTAACGACACTGTTTTCAGGGACACACACTCAACTCATCGACTGCACCTCTTGGCTGCTCATTGGATATTTATGCACCGACACTTTTACCTGAAATGAAGGCTCGCAAAATCATGATCCTACATTACACTGCCATTAGTCGTTCTTGTGATTCTGTTCGCTGAGCTGGGAATTTGTGTTGCAGACGTTTCGTCACCTGTAAACGTGACATCCCAGTGCTTGGTAGCCTTCTGTGAAGCGCTTCTGTGATGCTTCTTCCGACATTTATAATGGTTTGTCTCTGCCGCTTCCGGTCGTCAATTCCAGCTGTGCGCTACAGTGGCTGGTATATTGGGTCCAGGTCGATGTGTTTGTAGATAGATTCTGT
>NW_025183019.1:0-2617 GCF_004010195.1 Chiloscyllium plagiosum | reverse complement strand
TGTGTCTGCGTGCACTTGTGTGTGTGACACTGTCTCAGTGTATGTGCCTGTGTATGTGTGTTTCTGTGTACACAAACTGCGTCTCAGTATACATTGAAAGATACATATTAATGTACATATTTGTCCACACTGCTTGTCATGTATCTTTCCATTAAGTCGAGTAAGTTTTCTCTGGTAAATTAATTTTCCAAATTTAAGCTATTTACCTGACTTGTCCCTAACAAAGAACCTGACCTAGTCTGAGACCTACATCATTGATTATATCACTAACCTAGCTATATTTAAAATGTCATGACCAATGGAGGAGGGGGACTATAAAATGAAACAGAGACCTTTCCAGCCCCAGTCTGAACAGGAATGAGGAGAAATTATCAAAGGGCTGTTTGAGTGGGAATGGTCTTCCCCAGAAGTTTGTGGTGCTTGTGTGTTTGCATTTATTGAAAGCTATGCTACTTGGATTTTGGATGGTAAAGGACAATGAAATACAAAAAGGAAAGTGAGGCAGAAGCCACAATCTGATCAGCCACAATCTTCGTGCCTGGTGGAGAAGGCTCCAAGTGTCTAATGATCAACCCTTCTCCTCAGTCCCTAGTTCCTATGTTCAAATGAACCTCTCAAACCTGCTGGACAGGAACAGTTGGAGGTCATTTACCCCAATAACCTGGTGCACAGTAACAGCGGAAATCATTCAACAGATGAAGACTGTCACACACATTTTGACATGGCGTTGGAAAATATTCATGGGAAAAGAAAGGAAAGGCTACGGTGTGAAACATCTCACTCCTCTGTCTTTGCAGAACTGTCTTCATTTGTTGGTCATGTTGCTGATCCAGATTCACTGTAAATATAGCGCCCATACCTCACCCAGAGATGGCCCACAAAATCATCTGGTCTCTCTGACTGCAACATCCAATAACAGAACTTCCAGGAAAATAACTTACCAATAACAGAATGAGAGAACATCAGATACACGAATAGGTCATTCAGCCCTTCTGGCCTGTCTTTCCCTTCAATACGATCACAGCTAATCTGCAAAAGCCTCAACTCTTGTTTTATGCTCAATTCCTGCAGCCCTCAACAGCCTGATGCCTGATATATCCATTGTATCCCCTTCTAAATATCTTAGTGATCTAGCTCCCCTATCTCTCTGGAATACAGTAGTCCCAACAGTCACTACCCTCTGTGAGAAGGAAACGCTGCTCATTAAGACACATGAATAAAAGATATGAACACACAGTAAGAGTAACTGGCCCCGATATCAAGGCAGGATTTCAAGGAACCCGATCAGAATTGATTGCAATGGGAAGGAGTCGTAAACTCCCCCCTGGTTAGATGCATTCGGGGACAATGGAAGATATTTGTGGTTGGTGAGGATCAATCATCTCTGTCACAGGATATCTCAGAGCATCCTCAAGATAGCTTTCTTCAGCTGCTTCAACATCTTTCCCACGGTCAGAGGCAGGAGATGTTCACTGAAGACTGTTAAGAATAATTTATCACCTGTCCACTGCTGAAGCAGTCCGCATCCATGTGCAGCAAGACCTGGATCGCATCTAAACTGTGTTGCTAAAGTGAAGATAACATTCATGTAACAGTCCAACTAGAAATTTCTCTTTCCCATAGTTAAGTAAGAGGAGCTCATTCAGAACCTCAAGCTGGTTGCAACGGAATGTTTTCAACCCAGTGAAACTATTGGTCAAGAATAGGGATAACCCATTCAGTACCTCCTACCTATTACACAAGGAGGGAAGGAGTGTAGACAGCACATCGAGGTGTTAAACATGAGCCAGGAGTTGCCAAGTCAGGTCTTTGAGTCTCTTCCATGTGACCAGGAAGAGGTCATGAGCCTGTCAAGTCAATTATGTAGAAATAGTAAGATGTCGTTGATGCCCCAACATGACAAACAGTGAAGCAGAGACTTCACAGATAAATTGCTCTATGCTGTTCCTCCTGGATCCATTGTGAGCGGTACACATGTTACTTTAACTTGGTTTACAAAGGTGAGAAGAGATAGTGGATGGTTCGTGCCATGTCTCAATGAAATAGCTTCTGCCTCTGAGAAGACAGACTGGTGTTTCGATAAAGATTAGAAACTGGTGGGAATGGCTTACTCTTTCAGAAGTAAGGTATTGTGGCTGATGACAGATTTGTGAACAGTGCAGGTTCATACACCAACTGCATATTGAGACAGTGAGAGTTCATTCAGAGCCTGGAGCTACCTCTCAACGAACATGGGGGCTCCGGGCAGGTACGTGAACTATTGGGAATCAAATATCATGGGAAAATGTAATATTTCACCTGACCACTGTCTTTGTCTTGACAATATGAGTGTTAGTGCCTAATCTTCATGTTTAAATGTAAAAGCCTGTTATTCGCTCTCAGCGCCACGGATTAAACACTCATTTTCCTCACATTTTCCTCACGGTACCATCATCCCAGGAAAAGGTCTGGTGAAACTATTTTGCACTGTCTCAGTCGCAATGAAATCATTCCTTATAAAGGAGAGAGAATCTGTACTCAATGGCCTAAATACTGTCCAAGCAACACGCTACAACTGCAGGAAGATGAATTTACTTCAACACTTGAATCATTTTTTTAATGAAGGACAACATACCAT
>NW_025183018.1:0-2617 GCF_004010195.1 Chiloscyllium plagiosum | reverse complement strand
TCCCACTCAGTTCCTTTGGCACCCAGTCCAGTACCTTGCTTCGTCTGGATGACCGGTAGTCTGGAAAGTCGCAGAACACGTTTTCCTGTGTACACGGAAGAAAGAGTTAGAGATTCTGATTTCATGGCGTATTCCTGAGTAAGACAGGTACAGGGACACACACCCAAACACAGAACGGGAGAGAATGAGAACGTGACGAGGTATAAAAAGGAGAATGAGGAAGAAAATGCAAGAATGTACAGCAGTAAAATATTGGAAGTGAGAAGGAGAGTCAGAGAAGGGCCAGGCACGATCAGTTTACAAAGTGGTTTGCGGAAAAGAAGTCAGAGAGAAATGCAAGTGGACAATTGAAAGGTAAATGAAATATTGAAAAATGAAAACAAGGACGGAAAGCCCTTTAATCCAATTCGCTTGAACCTGTCACATGAGAAGTGGAAGCCATTCTGACCACATCCCCAGTTCAAGCCAGTTGCAATGGGACAGGTGGTCATTCAGAACCTATCTCTCTCGAAGAACTTTTTTTATATATAAACGATTTTGACGAACAAAATGAGGCATGGTTAGAAGGTTGGCGGACAAGACCGAAACATCTGGCATGTTGGTCAGTAAAGAAGGTTACCTCAGGGATACTGACCAATTGGATTAATGACCAGTGCAGTAACTCATGGAGTCGAATTTACGTCATTGCGCGGTATTGTGTTTTGTCAACAAACAAGGCAGGACATTTATAATTAATGGGAGAGAGATAAAGATACAGAAATGGAGAGGGACAGACAGCGATAGATGAATTGAGGCAGAGCGATATGCAAAGACAGAGACAGAGTGATTGATAGTCAGAGAGACTGACAGTGAGATACAGAAAGAGACATAGAATATAGCAGTTATGAAGAACAATGAGGAAGGACAGCAGTCGTCTGTGCATAAAATACAGAAATGCCAAAGAGTGCGTCAGAAGTCTTTCATTCCCTGACCACGCTTAAGATCATTCTGTGCGGCAAAACGTCCTCCAGGAGAGGACAGAAGAATGACCGAGGTTCATCCTGTAGTTCGTAGAGAGCAGGTGAGATAGAAGAGCGTGCAAATTCCTATCCATCGTCCATTGAGTAACTGAGTTGTCACTATCACACGGAGAGCACGACCGAATGTGAAGTATGACTTTAAAGAGGCAGCATTGCCTGAGATCGAGATGTGGATCAGTGGTGCTGGAAGAGCACAGCAGTTCAGGCAGCATCCAAGGACCTTCCTGAACTGCTGTGTTCTTCCAGCACCACTAATCCAGAATCTGGTTTCCAGCATTTGCAGTCATTGTTTTTCCCTCTGAGTTCGAGATGTTTCTGGAAATCGTACATTTTGATGCATAAAAAAGACGGAGCGCAGCGTGGAGACAGGAGCAACCCACTCAATATTGTAACTTCCTCTGCCAGGGGCCTGGCACTTGTAACAGTGCAGTTTCTGTGTGCGTGTGTGTGTGTGTGTGTGTGTGTGTGTGTGTGGCGTAGCAGGTGCAGCGGGGGAACTGGGAGAGGGGATGGTGGAATCTGATAATCCACCTCACCCACCTTAACCCACTTCCCTCTGTTGTCGATCCTACTCCAAGTCAGTCACACCAGCCCAGTTCCGTCAGACACTACATTCAACTCCCCCTCAGTCTCTTCATCCTACAGAACCTTGGTCATTACATGCCACTCTCCTCTGTCATAACATTCAATTCCCCTCAGTCAATGAATCACAATCCCCATCGTTGCATTCTACTCCCGACAATCTGTACCTCACATATTCCCAGATCACGACATTCATTTCAATCTATCACTCCATCCGAGAGCACCCAGAGGTAACACAAACAAACACGGGGAGAATGGGTAACCTTCACACAGTCTGTACGCCCCGGGCTGGTATCGAACCGGGTCCTGAGCGCTGTGACGGAAACAGTGTTACCCCACTGAGCCCATACGGTTTTCAAATGCTGATGCCGTTTTTCTTGTGCTCCTTGTAATTCTTGGATTTTACACGGTGGAATAGAATTGCTTTATTGCTGAGCTATCAATACCTTCAATGAATAATTTTGAAGTGTGCTTTGACAATTGGTTTGACTTAACTGTATACGGAGTCTGTATCTAGTGAAAATTTGGGCTGGACGAACCTTGCAATATAATTGATTTATGATAAACTTCGTTAAAGTGCTCATAAACTAAAGAATGCTGGGAAACATAAGTCACACGAGACTAAAATGATGATGCTTATCTTGATGCTTCAAAAGCCAGACAGATTGGAGCTGTCCACAGATGGTTCAAAAACAAATCTGACAGCGACTGACCCTGCAATACGCAACTGAAGTTTAACTTTTATGGAAGAATGGAATGTCACCATGGTAACAACCAGGAGCACCAAGTCATCGCTAGACATGGAAGCGCCTTACACCTTTATTTCGAGGAGGCAACATGTACCTAGCACTTACCGTAATGACCATCTGAGGGCCAGTTTGTCATCAATGTGCGAACACCTGTTTAGTTCTGATTCATCAGTGTCGTCAAACCTTATCAATCCATTGTCAGATCGTCAAGATGCTCCTAAAATAGCACAAAGACTCGGAAGGATAATTATTGCCACAAAATCCCGC
>NW_025183017.1:0-2617 GCF_004010195.1 Chiloscyllium plagiosum | reverse complement strand
TATCCAAGTAAAATGTCATCATCCCCGTAAAACGTCATCATCCAAGTAAAACATCCCCATCCCAGTAATACGTCATTATCCCAGGAAAGCGTCACAAACCCAGTAAAACGTCACCATCCCAGAAAAGCGTCACCATCCCAGTAAACGACATTATCCCAGTAAAACGTCACCATCCCAGTAAAACGTCACCATCCCAGTAATGTGTCATCATCCCAGTAATACGTCACCATCCCAGTAATACGTCATTATCCCAGTAATATTTCATCATCCCAGTAATACGTTACCATCCCAGTAAAACATCATTATCCCAGTAAAGCGTCATCATTCCAGCAAAATATAATTATCCCAGTAAAACGTTACCATTCCAGTAAAACGTCACCAACCACGTACAACATCATCATCCCAGTAAAACGTCACCATCCCAGTAAAACGTCACCATCCCAGTAAAGCATCATTATCCCAGTAAAGCGTCACTATCCCACTAAAACGTCATTATCCCAGTAAAACGTCACCATCGCAGTAAAACGTGACCATCCCAGTAAAGCGTCATTATCCCAGTAAAGCGTCACAATCCCAGCAAAACTTCACCATCCTAGTAAAGCGTCACCATCCCAGTAAAACGACATTATCCCAGTAAAACGTCACCATCTCAGAAAAACGTCACCATCCCAGTAATACGTCATTATCCAAGTAAAGCGTCATCATCCCAGTAAAACATCACCTTCCCAGTAAAACGTCACCATCCCAGGAAAACGGCATTATCCCAGTAAAGTGTCATAATCCCAGTAAAACGTCACCATCCCAGTAAAACGTCATAGTCCCAGGAAAACTTTACCATCCCAGCAAAACGTCATTATCCCAGTAAGAAGTCATCATCCCAGTAAAGCGTCACCAACCCAGTAAAACGTCATCATCCCAGTAAAACATTACCGTCCTAGTAAAACGTCACCATCCCAGTAAAACGTCATCATCCCAGTAAAACGTCATTATCCCAGTAAAGCATCATCATCCCTGTAAAACGTAACCATCCCAGTAAAATATCATTATCCCAATAAAGCGTCATCAGCCCAGTAAACCATCACCATCCCAGTAAAACGTCACCATCCCAGCAAACACTCACCATCCCAGTTAAGCGTCTCCATCCCAGTAAAACGTCATCATCCCAGTAAAGCGTCACCATCCCAGTAAAACGTCATTATCCCAGTAAAACATCATCATCCCAGTAAAACGTCATTATCCCAGTAAGGCGTCACCATCACAGTAAAATGTCACCATCCCAGTTAAACATCATTATCCCAGTAAAGCGTCATCATCCCAGTAAAACATCACCATATCAGTAAAACGTCACCATCCCAGTAATACGTCATTATCCCAGTAATACGTCACCATCCCAGTAATACGTCACCATCCCAGTAAAACGTCGCCATCCCAGTAAAGTGTCATCATCCCAGTAAAACGTCACCATCCCAGTAATACGTCATTATCCCAGTAATATGTCATCATCCCAGTAATACGTCACCATCCCAGTAAAACATCATTTTCCCAGTAAAGCGTCATCATTCCAGCAAAATATAATTATCCCAGTAAAACGTCACCATTCCAGTAAAACGTCACCATCCCCGTACAACATCATTATCCAATTAAAACGTCATCATCACAGTAAAACGTCACCATCCCAGTAAAGCGTCATCAACCCAGTAAAACGTCGCTATCCCAGTAAAACATCATTATCCCCGTAAAATGTCACTATCCCAGTAAAACATCACCATCCCAGTAAAGCGTCATCATTCCAGCAAAATATAATTATCCCAGTAAAACGTCATCATCGCAGTAAAGCGTCACCATCCCAGCAAAACGTCATTATCCCCGTAAAATTTCATTATCCCAGTAAAACGTCACCATCCCAGTAAAACGTCACCATCCCAATAAAACGTCATCATCTCAGTAAAACGACACCATCCCAGTAAAACATCATTATCCCAGTAAAACGTCACCATCCCAGTAAAACGATACCATCCCAGTAAAACGTCATCATCTCAGTAAAACGTCCCCATCCCAGTAAAACATCATTATCCCAGTAAAACGTCACCATCCCAGTAAACGTCACCATCCCAGTAAAACGTCATCATCCCAGTAAAACGTCACCATCCCAGTAAAACGTCCACATCCCATTAAAACATCACCATCTCAGTAAAACGTCACCATCCCAGTAAGGCGTCATTATCCCAGTAAAACGTCACCATCCCGGTAAAGCGTCACCATCCCAGTAAAACGTCACCATCCCAGTAAAACACCATTGTCCCAGTAAAGCGTCATTATCCCAGCAAAATGTCTTAATCCCAGTAAAACCTCACCATCCCAGTAAAGCGTCACCATCCCAGTAAAACCTCACCATCCCAAGTAAAACGTCATTATCCCAGTAAAGCGTCATCATTCCAGTCAAATGTAATTGTCCCAGTAAAACGTCACCATTCCAGTAAAACGTCACCATTCCAGTAAAATGTCACCATCCCAGTAAAACATCATCAACCCAGTAAAACGTCACAATCCCAGTAAAGCATCACGAGCCCAGTAAAACGACATCATCCCAGTAATACGTCACCATCCCAGTAAAACG
>NW_025183016.1:0-2617 GCF_004010195.1 Chiloscyllium plagiosum | reverse complement strand
CAGTTTAAAAAAGGCTGTGCCATTATAAAGGGGGTGTAGAAGCATAGGGCTCTGCGTGTATATGAGTACAGATTGTTGAAGATTTCAGGACAAGTAGGGCAGTTACTATCACAAATTTGTTTCAGTATCTGAGCTGTTTACAGGGGGAGGTGTAGGAGGAAGTCACCATGCTCCCTTCCTGGGAGGTGGGGGTGACGATGTGATGTGAGCCCACCCTCCTGCCCACCGAGACCGTGGGGATTCCATTTATACTAGCTCGACACAAAAGCGACATGGTATCAGGGCCACGGCTTCTAAGTTGTGGCGGCGGGAAGCGGTGCTGCCAGTGGATTTAAAGTGAGAATTGCCCTTCACTGAACATTGCTCCTTACTTGGTCGGTGGGACGTGGATGTTACAGAATCTCCACACGAGGTGTCCCTGTCTTCTCCGACTTGTGCCAGGGTCCTCACTACATGGCGGGGGAAGGGGGGTTGAGGGAACGGATACCGGGCACTCCATCAACCGGATAGGCCCTTCCTGGAATGGGAGAAGGGCAGGGTGGGAGTGAGGGTCGGAATGGGTGGTCCTGCTGTTAGTGTTAGTGTAGGTGGGGAGGGGGTCATGGTGAGGTGTCCGGAGGGAGTCAGTCCACAGTGTTGTATCCATGCAGTGTTATTAGTGGGGGGTGAAGTGGAGGGAGTGAGGGAGAGAGACGGAGAGAGAGAGACAGAGAGACAGAGACAGAGAGAGAAGGTGCAGCATGCGGCAGTGAGAGTGGTGGACCATGAGCCTTGTTCAGGGTCGGTGCTGTAACAGATATACAGTGAGTGTTAAGGAGCAAAGAGAATATGGTGACCATAATCCTGACAGAGCGGGGAAGGTTATTGATGTTTGTCCTATATTGCTGGATATTTCTTCAGACCGCAAATACTGCACTGAGCTGGGTGGTGAGCTCAGACCATGCTCGGTGGGTCTGGTGGTGTTGCTCCCTCTGGGAAGAGAACGGTCCCCCTCTGTACTAGCCCATCCACCAGGACCTCCGTGCCCCGTTGACAAACCGTGGTGTAATTGTCCCTTATCTGCCCTACTCGGGGTAAACTATGCAGGGCAGCTCCAAACTGAGAAAGCTCAATCGTGTGCCCATTGGGCTTTTAAAGATGACATCAGTGTCAGGGATCACGCAATATCCAGGGGCATCTGGGTGATGGTGTGTACCTCCAGCCACAAAGGACTCCATTTACAAAGCTGGAGAACAAATGATCATCCAGGAAGATCTGACCTCACACCAATATCACTTTTTCCCATCTTTCCTGGGAAGCCAGGCTCATGTTACAGGATTCAATGGAAGTGTCTACGTTTCAGCATTCTGCAAACTGGGAACACATCCTTCCATGACACTGTCTATCAGTGTCCCCCTCTCTGTCTATTTCCCAAACCCCTCCCATGTGTTGATATTTAAACTGATGCCCCCACCATCTCTCTCTGGCAGTGATGTTCACACCCTCAGCACCCCCTCGTCTGGGCAACAATGGAGATATGGAGCTGTAAATGGGTGGGACCTGGACATCCTGTCACTTCCAGCCCGGTCTGCAAGTTTCCCCGCACTGGGCAGTGATCTAACACAGTGTTACTGAGCATTGCACTGGGGTGGGGTACACAGTCCTACATTCTGGGAGGGTAACTCCTCCTGGTTTACAGATCAATGCACTGGGGTGGTGCACACAGTCCAAACTGCTGGGAGGGTAACCGCTCCTAGTTTACACATCAATGCACTGGGGTGGGGTAGGCAGTCCTACATGCTGGGAGGATAACTGCTCCTGGGTTACAGATCAATGCACGGGGTGGGGTACACAGTCCTACATGCTGGGAGGGTAACTGCTCCTGGTTTACAGATCAATGCACTTGAGTTGTGTACACAATCCTACATGCTGGGAGGGTGACTGCTCCTGGTTTACAGATCAATGCACTTGAGTTTTGTACACAGTCCTACATGCTGGGAGGGTGACTGCTCCTGGTTTACAGATCAATGAACTGGGTTGTGTACACAGTCCTACATGCTGGGAGGGTAACTGCTCCTGGTTTACAGATGAATGCACTGGAGTGGTGTACACAGTCCTACATGCTGGAGGGGTGTGCTATCTGCTCCATGTTTACAGACCAATGCACTGGGGTGGGGTAGGCAGCCCTACATGCTGGTAGGGTAACTGCTCCTGGTTTACAGTTTAATTCACGGGTGTTCAGTGCATAGGTTGCTGTGCTGGTCAGACTCTCCGGTTGAGGTTTATAAATAATGCAATGATGTGGTCAGTGCAGCTCCTGGTGCTGGACAGATATGTAGCCCTGTGCACAATACATCATGTTGGTGGGGTGGATGGTGGGGGGGAGGGAGGTGATGGACAAGTCAAGGAGTCCCCTGGAACATTCCGTCCCCGACATTCTATAATTGACATCCCCCGGAACGTTCTGTCCCTGACGTTCTATAACGAACCTTCCCCGGAACTTTCTATCCCCGACATTCTATAACCGACATTCCCCAGAACGTTCTGTCCCCAACATTCTATAACTGCCATTCCCCAGAACGTTCTGTCCCCAACATTCTATAATCGACATTCCCCAGAACGTTCTGTCCCCAACATT
>NW_025183015.1:1493-2617 GCF_004010195.1 Chiloscyllium plagiosum | reverse complement strand
CAGCGCTGAGGGAGCCCCGCACTGTGGGAGGGTCAGCGCCGAGGGAGCTCTGCACTGTTGGAGGGTCAGTGAATTACTTAATGAGTACTCACCACAGGCAGATTTTTACGTCCGGCAGTTTGGGCTGCAAAGAAGAAAATCCTTGGTTAACAAGAATTCCTCTCAACCAAGCCTTACAACAGAAACAGGCCAATTGGCCCATCTGCATCCTACTAACGTTTCCCTTGACCACACGATGCAGGAATGAGTTCCACATTCTTCCATCTCTCTGGAGAAAGATTTTCTCCGTCAAGGGAGAGTCTAATATTAACCATCACCCCACATTGACGTTCAATGGTGTTACTGTCACTGAATCCCCCCTCCCCCACTATCAACATCCTGGGGGTCCCCATTGAGAGAGAATCTAACCATCGCCCCCTTGACGTTCAATGGTGTTACCGTCACGGAATCCCCCTTCCCCCACTATCAACATCCTGGGGGTTCCCATTGAGAGAGAATCTAACCATCGCCCCCTTGACGTTCAATGGTGTTACCGTCACGGAATCCCCCTTCCCCCACTATCAACATCCTGGGGGTTCCCATTGAGCAGAAACATACCCGGACCCAGCCCCATATCAATCCTGTGGCTACCAGAGCAGGGTCAGAGGCTGGGAACCCTGCAGCGAGTAACTCCCCTCCTGACTCCCTTTTCCCCCCCCCCTCAAAGCACTGACCCACCATCGCCGAGTCAGGGAGGGTGAGGGAATATTCCCCACTTGCCCTGGATGGAGTTGGAGGGCAGCTCCGACAACACTCTAGAAGCTCCGCACCAGGGATGGAACAGAACACGCCCCCTCCCCCAGCTCGATCGAGACACTGACCGCCCACCCCACCTTCGACAATCCCTCCCTCCCCCCACCAACGGACGCAGAGGGGCAGCAGTGCTGATCCTCTGCAAGACCCCCACTCACTAACCGTCAACTCCTTCCCAACCTGTCACCTCTTATACCCACCCCATCCCCAAGAGGGGCAGCAGACCCGGGGGTGCACAGGAAATCACCAGCCCCTGCAACTTCCCCTCCGAGATCCCCCCCCCCCCATCACACAGGAACGACATCGGCCGTTTCTTCAGTGTCAAAATCCCG
>NW_025183015.1:0-1015 GCF_004010195.1 Chiloscyllium plagiosum | reverse complement strand
CGCGCACAAGGGAGCGACACAGACAGTGAGACACAGCAAGACAGACAGTGAGAGAGATAGAGAGAGAGAGAGAGAGATAGATAAAGAAGGAGAGACAAGGAGGGAGAGGCAGAGAAAAAGAGTGCACGAGAAAGTGTGGAGATACAGAGACCTTCGGAGACAACAAAGGGACCCAAGGAGCAACTTTTGCACACATGGTTGTGCATGCATGGAACAAGCTGCCAGAGGAAGTGGGGGAGGATGGTACAATGACAACATTGAAAAGGAATCTGGATGGGGGCCGTGAATAGCAAGGGGTTAGAGGGATATGGGCCAAGTGCTGGCAAACGGGACTAGATTAATTTCGGCTATCTGCTCAGCACTTGGGGCGAAGTGTCCGTTTCCGTGCTGTACACTTCTGTGTAATCTGTCAGCAATTTTCTCTGACTCGAAGAGAGATAGGGAGAGAGCAGAGGAAAGGGCAAGAGCTAGAGCCGCAGGAGGTGGTGGTGGTGGGCGCGTGTAGGTAGATAGATAGTAAAATGACTGGTGGCGAGTTTAATACAGGAATCGTCATAGTCCACACGAGGGGAAAGGTCAGAAAGGAGCATATTTGACAGGGAGTTGTTCATCCAGTGTTGGGCGGGAGTGGGGGAAATTGCACAACACTCCGTTAGCGCCAGACACAAAAGTGGGGAAAGGTCAGCGGAGTTGTGCAGAGAGAGAATGCAGAGTGGACATTAGGATATCTGGTCAGCACAGATAATGCGTTGGACCAAAGGGTCTGTTGCTGTGCTGTGCTGTGCTGTGCATCCCTATGTAAACAGTCACGCCGCTCCACAGCGCCGCCGGTGACAGGGCGGAGACATCGCGGCGTGGCCTGTTGACGGAGGGAATCGCAAACGGGGGATGAAACGAGGGGGCGACGTGCAAACGGCCGACGCTCGAAGACAGCGAGGTCCAGGCGGGAGACGCCCCTCTCGGCCGCGCGACCTCTGACCCCCCTGCCAGGGACCCCGAATGCAGGAGGAGGTGG
>NW_025183014.1:0-2617 GCF_004010195.1 Chiloscyllium plagiosum | reverse complement strand
TATTTTAAAGGAAATGTAAACTGTCTGTTCCAGCTGCAATGTGACTGGGCAAACTACTCGGTGTGAAGCAAAATACCATCTACTTAAACACGAAATATAAAATAAAACCAAACAAAGTGGAATTTAGAATAACGTAATTCCTTTGGTCAAGTTAACAGAATAAGAGATCTAGGAACTATTAGTAATGAACCGTTCGAATATAGGAAAATCCTATAAACACAGCTCTTGGCAAAATGGAATATTGAGACACAGATTGTCACAAACATTTCTTTAATCCAGGAATTAAAAACAGCATCAAGAGAACATTCAAAGAGAGTAGCAGCCAGGAGATAGTCACTGAATGTTCCAACTCTGTGGCAACCCCAATAGTTTCTGATGTTACCGAGAAACCAAAACCCAGTGATCTTAATCTGTGAGAGCTGGCCACACCAATTCAGGCGACATTAAAGTAAACCCAAGGCCTCCCTACCTTTTCAGTCAAGTGGTCTTAACTGGCCAGCTTGATAACGATCGTTCAATCTCTCTCTTAAAAAGAAACCAGACCAAGATAATCTCTTAAAGCTACAACATCATTACACTTGTCAACATATCGTGCGGTTAAACAGGAACCAGGGGTAACCAAGTCAAGCCCTTGACCCTGTCCAGTCGGAAGAGGAAGAAGCCAGTCAGTCCCTTGAGTCACTTACACAGGAACTAGAGGAGGCCATTCAGCCCCTTAAGCCCATCATACAGGAACAGGAGTAGGCCATTCCTCCCTCAACGCACTTACGGGGGGCAGAATGAGGTAATTTATGCTGATGAACGGCTTTGTCTCCTAATTGATGCTCTAACATGATGAACAAGTGGAGCAGAGGCTGCACAGACAGACTGCTCCACGTTGTTCCTCGTGGCTCCGTTGCTTATGATACACACGTGTGACTTTAATGTGGTTTTCTCGTGGTGAGGAGGGAAGGCATATGTCTTGTGTGAAGTCATAAGAAGGCATCTTTCATTTCTGAGAAGACAGCCTGATGTTATCTCTGTAGGGCGGAAGCTGGTGGGAATGGCTACCTGTTTCAGATCGAAGGTATTGTAACTGCAATTGGGGATTGTGAGCAACATGGCATTCAGTACGGGTTCACACACCGACTTAACATTAATGTGGGGAGGGTTAATGTAGGCATATAAACTATTAGGAGACCCATGTTAGACTGATGAATGGACTCTCTAAGTTCAAATAATGCTGATCTTGTTCATGTTGATCTTGTCTAGTGCACGTCCTGTTCCGTGTAACCTGTATGCCTTACTCTGTCCAAGTCTATTTCCACCCTATGATCTGCCTTGCCATGCTTACTATGATCTTCCTCCACTGCTCATAAATAAAATGTTTCCCTGTACTGAGGTACTCGTAGCAATAAATCCAAACAATCAATCCTGGGTAAACTATGGAATTTCTCTTCCTGTCAATTAATGTTTTGGAAATAAGTGATCGCTGGCACTCTTCGTGTTTCAAAGTCAGCATTTCTTGATCTCTCACAGCTCTACAGATTAAACACTCAGCTTCTTCACACTATCCTCATGTTACCACCATTCGTGTTTGTGGATGTTCCTTACAAAGGAGATCAAATCTGTAAATTGTGCTACAAATACTCTCTCAGCAAGGCTCTACAACAGCAGGAAGATGGTTTTACAAGGCAGGACAGCATACCATTGACTGCACCCATTACTTACACAGGGTTTGATTCAGAGTAGTCAGCATAGACTTGTGATTGAGAGATCATGCTTCTCAAATTTGTTGGAGTTATTTGATGAAGTGTCCAAGAAGGTTGATCAGGATAGAGAAGTAGACGTAACCTCTATGGATTTCAGTAAGGCCTTTGATAAATTTCCACATGGCAGGCTGCTCAGTAAGGTTACATAACATGGAATGCTGGGAAAATGCCAAATTGGATACACTGTTGGTTTGTTGGTAGGAAGCAGAGGCTTTACTGGAAGGATGCTTGTCAGACTGGAGGCTGGGTCCATTGCTATTTGTTATTCATGATTTTGATGAGAATGTACAAGACATGATTCATAAGTTTGCAAGATGACACTAAAATAAGTGGTAGCGTGTTCAGTGAGGAAGTTTATCAGAAATTGCAGCAGGACCGTAATCAGGTGGAGAAGGGGGCCAAGCAATGGCTAATGGAATCTCATATAGAGGTGTGAGGTCTTGCATTTTGGAAACTCAAATAAAGGTAGGAGTATCACGGTGAACGTGAGGGTATTAAGGGGTGTAGTGGGCAGAGAGACCTTGGCATTCAGGTGCACGGTTGTCTGAGAGTGAGGTCACAGGTAGACAAGACAGTGAAAAAGGCATTTGACGCACTGGCCTTCATCAGGCAGGACATTGAGTATAGAAGTTGGGAATTTATGTTGCAGTTACACAGGACTTTGGTAAGGCCGCACTTGGAGCATTGTGTTCAGTGATTGTCACCTTGCTATAGGGAGGATATTATTTAATTAGAAAGAGTACAGAAGAAATTTAAAAGTAAACTGTCAGGACCCAATGGTCTGAGCTATAGGGACAGATTGGACAAACTAGGACCTTTGCTTTAGAGTGTAGGAGACTGAGAGGGGCCTTATAGAGCTGTATAAG
>NW_025183013.1:0-2617 GCF_004010195.1 Chiloscyllium plagiosum | reverse complement strand
AGAGCCCATTTCAAAGAATATGAACAGAACAAATCTCCAGATGCGCCAGTGTCATTCACTGAATAAACCAAAATGAAAGTAAACTCTGTGTCTAGCTGATCTGAACACACAAAACTAAAACCTTTAGAACCTTAGAGTCATACAGGCCCTTAAGTCCCATTTGTCGATGCTGACCAGATTTCTCAAACTCTACTCGTCCTAATTACTTGCATTTGGTGCATATCCCTGTAGAACTTTCCTGTCCATGTACCTATCCAAATGTCTTTTTAATGTTGTAATTTTGCTCACCTCTACCACTTCCTCTGCAAACCCGTTCCATATACTCACCAGCCTCTACTCAATAAAGTTGAACCTGAGGTCCCTTTTGCAGCATTCTCCCCTCACCATAAACCTATGCTCTCTATTTTGGGACTTCAATACTCTTTGAAAAAGACCTTATCTATTCACCCTATCCATACCTTAGATTATCTTACCATCATAAGATCACCCCTCAGCCTTCGACACTCCTGAGAAAAAAAAAATCCCAGTCCATCTTGCCTCACCTTATAACACAAACCCTTCAGTCCCAGCAACTTCCTTGTAATTGTTTAACTTGTTGGGCCGAAGGGCCTGTTTCCACACTGTAAGTAATCTAATCTAATCTAATCTAATACTCTTTGAAAAAGACCTTATCTATTCTCCCTATCCATACCTTAGATTATCTTACCATCATAAGATTACCCCTCAGCCTTCGACACTCCTGAGAAAAAAAAACCCCAGTCCATCTTGCCTCACCTTATAACACAAACCCTTCAGTCCCAGCAACTTCCTTGTAATTGTTTAAATATATTTATTCTAGTTTAACAACATCCTTCCTATAGCAGGATGACCAGAACTCTATGTATTATTTCAAAAGTGGCCGAAACAATATCCTTTAAAGCCACAATAAGAAGTCCCAAATCCTGTTCTCAAGGCTCTCACCAATACAGGGTAGTGTGCCAAACACTTTATTCACCACTCTGTCTACCTGTGATGCCACTTTAGAGGAATTATGTGCCTCCACACACACCCCCACCCTCAGGCACCTCTGTTCAAAACACTCTCAGGCACCTCTGTTCAAAACACTCCCAGGGCCTGATTGAACCTATATTTTCAAACAATATTAATACGACATAAACCTTGATCACAACTATCTGTTCACGTTTCCAAGTTTCCCACTAAACTGTCACAGTTATACAAGTCTACAGCACAGGAAAATACACCTCAGTCCCATGCTGATCTGTGCTGGTCAAAAACGTTTCTAATCCCATTTCCTCAGCGCTTGACCGTCCAGGGAACAGGAGAATCAACGTTTCAGGCATAAGCCCTTCTTCAGGGCTTATGCCCGAAACGTTGATTCTCCTGTTCCCTGGATGCTGCCTGACCTGCTGCGCTTTTCCAGCAACACATTTTCAGCTTCACCACTGAGAATAATATCCATTTTGAAACAGTAGATGGTCCTCTTTTGGACATACATTCCAACTTAAACAAGCAATATAGCTAATCAATATTTAAAAGCTTACTGTTCCTGAGAATTGAGTAGGAGCGAATATCTGGTCTGTCCCATAACAGTCACTACGTGTGGCTGTAGAGGAAGATTTAATAGAATGTTGCCTTGGGGGCCTGGAGAGTTTTCGTGGAGAGAGATTGGACAGACTGCGTTATTCTCCTTAGAACAAAGAATATTCAAAGATTGTGACATGATTGACATCCATAAAATGATGCTGGCTGGGATTAGTTTGACAGAAGAAACTTTGCCACTTGACTGTAGCAATGACTGGGGAGACGGTGAGGGGGAAATGGATTGAAGATAACGGGCAGACAGTTTACAAGCGATGAGAGGATTTTGTGAAGACCCAAAGGGTTGTGGGAAATCTGGAACTCACTGCCTGTAATGGTAGGAGAGGCATAAATTCTCATCCCATTGAAGGGGGCTGTGGATACGTATTCACAATGCCAAGGCAAAAAAGGCTATGGGTTGGCCAGTGGGAGTAGAGAATAAATAAGCTGTTATTCATTAGCACATATTTTATGAGTGGAGGGGCCTGTTTCGGGACTGTAGGACATGAAATTTGAAATCTCCCACTCATCCATTTTTGCACAAAAGCATTCACTGGGCATGTCCACTGTTTGTTATTTTGATTATTTCCCCTACTCTGGGGGATAACCTCGGAGACGTTTCAGCTGCTCTGTTGAATTCACAAAAATGCATCCTTCTGTGCAACTCAAAATTAACCGTGCTACGAAAATTGGGGCCCTGGATTGTCGAACGGTTATGCCTGACAATGCACAGACAGTCTCTGTCAATGCCAAGTGTTATATCCCATTGAACAATGGCAGTAGTATCTGGCATTGTTTGTGCATCAAGATGACGTCATCCAATTCAGAATTAGGGAGACGCCTAACAGGAGAAAGGGCTTATAACCCACGCTCAGACCTTTGATCAAATTGCATCAAGTTACATCAAGGGCAGAGGACAGACATAAAGCCTGAAGCACTATCAATCATTGAACAGAATTTCTTGCAATTATCAAATTGGATTAAAAAAAAACTAGCAGTAAATTTGTTTACCTGTATGTATTTATGAAAATGAGGAAGA
>NW_025183012.1:0-2617 GCF_004010195.1 Chiloscyllium plagiosum | reverse complement strand
ATAAAACACGGTCAGCTTGGGTTCGATATTGATTAAATCACTCCCCACACTGTAACCTGCAAACACTCCTCGGCCCGGAACAGCACGGGGTTACAGGTAAAGTAAAATTTTCCCCACACTGTCCCCCTCAAACACTCCCAGGATAGGCACCGCATGGAATCATGCAACTTGAACCATTCTCGACACTGTTCCCATCAAACACGATCAGGCCAGGGACAGCACGGGTTTATGGACGGAACGAAGATGCATCTAACTCTCTCCAATCAAAGACTGAAGGACCCGAGGTTAAAAAAATATCTAGTCTGGTGTTAGAGATCAGTGCATTACTGCGCTCTTCAGTGATTTTTTTTTATTTTAACTGTTTGAACGAAGATGCATCTAACTCTCTCCAATCAAAGCTGAAGGACCCGAGGTTAAAAAAATATCTAGTCTGGTGTTAGAGATCAGTGCATTACTGCGCTCTTCAGTGATTTCTTTTTTATTTTAACTGTTTTGTTTCTGTCTTGTAGCATACCAAGGAAACAAACAAATGTTGCAGTTTGACGGTATCCAAAAAAGCTAAGGCCATCTCTGGCGCATACAGGACTATATTTACGGGCCTTGAGATAATTGGGGCGTCTGAAAAGGAAAGCAATCCTATTTAGCTTCGAGCGAAATACTTTGGACTGTTGTCGGTCCAACTGGACCATGGTAGCAACTGCCTAAGCTTTACTGTGTCCCTCAGGAGGTAGTCCTGAAACTTGGAATGAGCCATTCAGCAATATTTGGACTTGGTAAACTCCTATTTCTGGAGAAAAAAAACACAAGTTTTGTGCAGACCCAAGACTGTCTTTCACCAAATTCACGTGGCCAGCGTGCAGTGGGGCAGAGTCACCGGGCATTTATAAAGAATCTGATAGGTAGAGCCCTGCTCGCCACTAGCTGAGTGATGTCTTTGTGCTCCCCGCTGCTGGACAGTTACATAGTATCAGTATGTGTTCCAAAGCACTTGAAAGTTCTGCTCAGTGTTCCATTCTGCACAGATTGCACGATTGTATTGAACTGTACACGAGCATGTTGTGCACAGTGGACCATGTTGAACACATATATCATCTGGCTTTATGGTTTCTGATCTAGTTCTGTTAGAGGGATTGACTATGTAATAGAACTAACCACTTCAGCTGATCTGGCAATGCCTTCATTTATGCTCTCATTCTTATGATTGGATCCGCCGATGTCTGAATGCTCCAGCTCGTCCCATTCCTCTCTACTCACATATTTGTCCAACTTGTTTTCCATTAAGTAATTGCCCAGTTTGTTGGTGAATAACTGTCCTACATCTTTCCCTGGCCCTCAATGTTACTCCGCTGGAACATTGAGTTCCATCATTAAAAAAGCTCTGAAACAGAAAAAAACAAAATGTGGCACTTGCGTTCTTTTAGTTCCATGTTGGACAGGTGGTTTAAACAACTTTGAGACACGCCTTTGTAACTTGCTCTGTGCCTATTAACCGATCGTCTCCGTTAATAACTCTTGGCTGCGTATGTGCTCAGTGACATCAGTAAGATTGATTCATTTAAATTGACTGATCTAACAGCAGCAAAACTGATAACATTCACACTGTGTGACAGACTTGAGTCGAGAATCTCAGTAAGGAGGGTCACTGACAGAGGGCAAATCAGTATCTCATCTGTGTACAAAACAACTCTTGTTAAAATTTGCTCACCACTCCCTGGGTTTGGAAATCTAAATTTTTAATTTATACAGCTCAATATTACGAGTGAATTTTTCTTATCTTATCTATTCGTACTTTTGGTATGTTAGTATGTGAAGGAAATCATTTTCTCCCTGCATTTCGAGCTGAATTTCATTAATATTGTTTATCCTCATTCATCATTGTAGATGTATCCTTGAATCTGCTCTTTGTATAAGTTTTGAAAAGTAACTTTACTGTAATGATGATTAGAGAATACTTGCCACCGGCCTGAACAACCATGTCCTATAATTCTCTCTCTCTTCTGTATCGTTTCCAGGGTCATGATCACTATTTAATTGAAGCCCAGTAAATAATTTTTCATCACAGTTCATTGACATCGATAACATCAGCAGCATGGACCTCGTCTGTTCTCTCTGATCCTGGAATAAAAACCTGAATTGTGTTTATCGCGGATTATGGATTATAAAAAGATTTTTCAACGTATCACTGATATTGTAATGACTGATCGATAGTTACAGAATGAATGTTTACATTTATGAACAGAAATATATTTATATTCCGGCATTTCTCAGGCATTACCTGCATGCCCAAGCCAGATTGAATGGTTACACACAATCGATTCAACTTCTTCAACATTCCTTCCATCAGTCACCCTCACATATCCAACTGGAATGTGTAAATTTTAAATGAGTTTTAATTTTAATAAAACATTATTGAACTGAACGGGGTTAATTGGAGCGATTTGTTCAGTGACTGTGATTTACGTCAGTCCCAGTGGATCTTAAAAGTGTCACTCGAGTTTTAGGCACTTCTATGAATAAGGCATTCCTGTCAATGTACTTCCACTTAATGTGAAGGGGAACAGCACAAACAGGGATCAGCAAATCGAGAAAGAGGGGAGGAGAAAACAGAGTCGGAGAT
>NW_025183011.1:0-2617 GCF_004010195.1 Chiloscyllium plagiosum | reverse complement strand
TGGTAAAGCGCCAAGTCTAGTTTGCAAAATCAAAACTTAGTTGGATTGGGGCTAATATATGGCAACTTTTCTAGAATGGGACATTTGGCAGGAAACAATGAACAGAAATAAACAGACTCGTCAAGCAACAGCCTGACATTATCTGTAATGTATGATTTGTGAGCATGTCTATGTCCCAGACACCCCAGCACCTTCCCCGGATATATCTTGTCTCACCAGCAGGACCGACACAGCAGAAGTGGCGGCACAGGGGGATACAGTTTGAAGGGAATTGCTCTGGGAGTCCTCAATAGTGTCTCTGCATCCCATGAAGTCGCATGGCGTTAGTTTATACATGGTAAAGGAAATCTCCTGTTGATAAACATGTACCAGCCTCTCTCAACTCCATACTGATCAACACTCGAAGGAAACACTGATGGTGTTAAGTACGCAAAATGTACTCTGGGTGGGGAATTTCATTGTCCACCACCAAGATTGGCTCTTCAGCAGCATTACTGATCGAGCTGGTCGGATGCAAATGGATATAACAGCTGTAGTTCGTGCCAGCAAACAGGGCTACGTGTGTGGCAAACAGCAGAAGCTGTAAGTGATAGACAGAGCTAAGTGATCCCACAAGCATTGGTTCAGATCTAAGCTCTGCAGTCCTTCTGCTTCCAGTTGAGAAACGCTGGGGACAATTAAACGATTCACTGGAGGAAGATATTCCACAAATATCCCCACCCTTAGTGATGTAATAGCCAGCACCTCACTGTAAAAGATTAGGCTGATGCATTTATGACAAACTTCAGTCAGGAGTGCTGAGTGGATGATCCATCTCCGCCTCCTCCAGTAGTCCGCAGCAATTCAATTACCAGCCTGCAACAAATTTGATTCAGTCCACGTGATATCCAGATTCAGTTGGAGACACTGGATACTCCAAAGTTTACCCATGCTGAAAACATTCTGCCAATAGTACTGAAAACTTGTGCTCCTGAACTTGTCACTGCCCTAGCAAAGCTGTTCCAATACCGTTACAACAACGACATTTAATCGATTATGTGGAAAATCACCCAAGTATCTCCTATACATAAAAAGTAGAACAAATCCAATCCGGCCAATTACCAACCAATCAGTCTACACTCGATCAACAGTAAATTGATGGAAGATGTCAGTGCTTTCAAGCAGCACCTGCTCAGCAACAACCTGATCAATGACGCCCAGTTGGGCTCCACCAGGGCCACTCAGCTCCTGCTCTCATTTCCTTGGTTCAACTATCGACAAAAGAACTGAATTCCAAAGGTGGGGTGAGAGTGACAGTCCTTTAAAACAAGGCAGCCTTCAACCAAGTGTGGCATCAAGGCACCTGAGCAAAACTGGAACCAATGTGTATCCGGGGCAAATTCCCCGCTGGTTAGAATCATACCTGACACGTACCAAGGTGGTCATGGTTGATGAAGGTCAGTCTATTCAGCCCCAGAACAAGTCTGTAGGAGTCCCTCGGGCAGTGGGAGAAGCACAACATCTTCAGTGCTGCTTCATTAATGACTTTCCCTCTATTATAATGTCAGAAGTGTGGAAGTTCGCCAATGTTTGTGCAATGTTCTGCAACATTTATAGCTCCTGAGATACGGAAACAGGCCATATCCAAATGCGACTAGCTCTGGACAGTATCCAGGCTGACACGTGGCAAGTCATATTCAGGCCACACAATTGCCAGACTGTGACTATCCCCACTAAAATACAATCTAACCAATGTCCTTTGGCATTCAGTAGTGGTACCACCACTGAATCCCCCAGTATCAAAATCTTGGTGGGTAATCATTGCGCAGAAACTCACTGGACACGCCACATAAACACAGTAACTGCAGGAGAAGGTCAGAAACTAGGAGTACTGCGGCGAGTAACTCACATACTGACTTCCAAACGTCTGTCCATTATCTACAATGCATAAGACAGAAGTGTGATAGAGTACTCCCCATTTTTCTGGATGATTACAGCCCGAACAACACTCACGAAATTTGATACCATCCAGGACAAAGCAGCCAGTTTGAGTGTCGTTTCCTCCACAATGTTCAACCATCAACGCTCAGCAGCAGCAGTGTTTTACCACCTACAAACTGCACTGAAATGATTCACTGAAGATCCTCAGAGACTATCTTCCCAACACACGACCACATCTATTCGAAAAACAAGGGCAACAGATGTATGGTAACACCACCATCTTCAAGTTCCTCTCCAAGCCATTAACTATCCTAATTTGGAAATATATCACCGTTCCTTCACAGTCACTAGGTCACAATCCGGGGATTCCGTCCCTAATGTCATTGTGGGTCAACCACAGCAGGTGGACTACAGCGGTACAAGATGGCTCATCACCACCTTCTCAAGGGCAACTAGGGACACGCAACAAATGTTGGCCCAGCCAGTAACAGACAGATTCACGAAATAAAGAAATTTTAAAAAAATCAGAGGAAAGTTGCTGAGTTACCACAGGGACTTGTGCTCAGATCCCAGCTGTTTACAATACCCATTAAACTGTTAATTGCGGGAATCAACACAATATATCCCAATCTGCTGAAAGCACTAAGGCATGTGGGATTGTGATTGGGTAAGGAGGATGTAAAAAAACTCGAAGGTG
>NW_025183010.1:0-2617 GCF_004010195.1 Chiloscyllium plagiosum | reverse complement strand
TTTATCCTTCCGCAGATACTGAAGTAGTCAATTATCAAATGCATCTGCATATGGAAAATATTCATTCGGAGAAGTGCCAACTATAATTCGCAAAATACAAATAGAGAATAAGACCTTAGATTTTCATAAAATAACCATCATGGAGTTCCTAAAAAATTGTTTAAGAGCATCCAGGTGATAACACTGCCCATACATTGAACTGGTCTTGTCGCATAAAGAAAAAAAACTCAGTCTTTAAGAGCAGGTTTGAGGCTTGGAATTCTGCAGAGATTAACTCACCTCCCGCATCCCCAAAACGTAGCCATCATCTGTGAGAACGGACAACTGTACGTTCCAGAATGACAAAAAATAAAACAAAAACTTCTAGATTGCTATCATATCCACAGACATCGGCCCCCCGCCCGCCCACCATGAAGAGTCAGTAGTAGCAGAGCATAGTTTGTACAAGATGGACGAGATGAGAGGAACGTGATTGGACTGTTGTTGTTACGGGGAGAATTAACAGGATGTTGCCTGGGCTGGACAGGAACAATTATGAAAACAGACTTGAGAGATTGGGTACGCCTTCCTCAAGGCAGAGGAAATTGAGACAAGAACATGAAAGAGATGTATAAAATTCTGAGATTTTAGACGTATAGATTGGAAGAAAGCTTTCCTCTTGATCCAGGGATCAGCGACATGGAGCATAAATCTCACATCGGGGCACAAGCCATAGAGGATCTTTGAGGAAAAACCTTGTCATGATGTTGGTTCTGGGAATATGTAACTTACTGACTGTTAAGATGACTGGACAATTTTTGTCTTATTGTCTGCGAGGGACTTGAAAAGGTGAAGTTCATTTTCTTTCTAAGTTAAACATTACCGTCACTCAATGTCTGCCAGTTTGCTGCGTCCTCTATGCGTCGAGCATATGAAAAGCTGTCGTCTTCTGTGCATGTAGCATATGAAACGCTGTCATTGAATGTTCTCTGGGCCCGTTGGCTGATTTGTTACATAGAGTGAAGCTAACCAGCGCATGCATTCATTTCTCGCAATTGCTGTTTTTGTTATGACGTCATTGCAACCCTGTCCTCAGTGAGCTTTCAGCTCTCACTGCCTGTTCCCTTGCAAATGTAGAGTTACGGGGGCAGTCACAGGAGAAAACACGTCCCAACCAGTTTCATTAGCATCCCGTCCAGTAAATTTATTCAATTTGACAACGCGGTAGTTTGAGAAGTGTGGCAAAGCACATTTTCCTGTGGATGCACACGAACTGAGATAGAAATTTTGATTGTATTGAACCGTCCTGAGTAACATTGATACACAGAAGGTCACAGCCATGCACGAAAACACAGAATCAGTGCGAGAGAGAAAGTGACAGGGTGGAGAGAGAAGTCAGAGGACGAGAAATGATGAAATGCACAATGGAAAAACACAGGAAGTCGGAAGGTCAGATCGAGAAGGACCAGGCTCCATTGAGTTATAAAGGGAATTGCAGTAAATGGGAGAAAGAGAATTGGAAGACAACAATTTTGAAACAAATTATTTAAGGCAAAGTGAAACATGGAGTAAAATTCGTTCAGCTGAGTTCTCTTGACGTTGTCATACGGGAAAAGGAAGCCCTTGCGTCCACCATTCGCCCATCGTGCCGGTTGCAGTGGGACCAGCGGTTTTTCAAACCCTTGCTCTCTCGAAGAAAGTTGTTTTTTATTTATATAAACAATTTGATCGATAAAAAGCGGAAATAGTTAGCCGGTTGGCAGACGACTCATAAATAGCTGGCATTTTAGACACGAAGAAGTTTACTTAGGTTACGAAGGAGTCATGATCAATTCGTTTATTGCTCCGAGGAGTAGCGGATGGAGTTTAATTTGAACAATTGCGAGGTATTGCGTTTTGTAAAACAAACAAGGTAGGACATATATATTAATAGTAGGGCCCTGAGTACTGTTGAGAAACAATGAGACGTCTGGTTCAAGTACATCAATCTTTAAAATTTTTGGCAAGTATACAAGCATGATTAAGAAATTATTTAGCATGTTTGTATTCACTGTTCAGTCCTCTGAGTACAGGAAATGGAAATCATGTTGAGGCTGCACTGGGCGTTGTGATGTGCCTTATTGACCATGTCTGCAATTCTGGTCGCATTACATTTGCAAGGATATTATTACATTGGATAGGATTGTGAATTGATTCACTGAGATGTTGCGGGGACTGGGGTGTGTTAGTTACAAAATTTAGGCTGGAGTGCTTGGGACTCATTTCACTGTGTGGTGGGAAGTTGATGGATGACTTTATAGAGCTTTATAAAATCATGACAGACATGAACCATATGAATAGCCGATGTTCTTTCCTAATTTCTGGAAATTCAATATTAGATTGCACATTTTTACGGTGTGAGGAGAATTTTTTGTGGCAATGTTTTTACACAGTGTGGTTTGCATGTCGAACGAAATACCAGAATAATTGTTGTTTGTAACTGATGTTGCAGCATTTAAAAACATTTGGATAATGGCACGAACAAGCAATGTTTGGAAGGAACTAAAACAGATATTGCTGTAAAATCAGCATCTCTGTAAATAAATCAGAGTTTATGTTTCGCACAATGACCCTTCGTCCGAGAGTGAGACAGATGAAG
>NW_025183009.1:0-2616 GCF_004010195.1 Chiloscyllium plagiosum | reverse complement strand
GTGTGTGTGTGTGAGTGTGTATGTGTACGTTTCTGTGTATGTTGAGAGAGTTTGTGGCTGGACAGGAAAAGCAGGTCAGGCAGCATCTGAGGAATTGAATTGAATTGAACTCACTGTCACTGTCCCGAGGCCCAGTGAATAGCCTTGCCTTGCGAGTGATCCCGGCAGCTCACAGAGTTACGGAGCACAGATAGTAAATAATAGGGAAACAGCGGCTAAAACAACACCACAGGGACAGCCGAATGTTAAGAGTTTGCAGGTCCATTCAGTAATTCTAACAAGAGTAGGGTAGAAACCGTTTCGAAACCGGCTGGTGCGTGTGTTCAGGCTTCTGTACCTTCTCCCCGATGATAGAGGTTGTAGAAAAACAGTGCCAGGGTGGGATGGATCTTTGAGAATGCTGGCGGCCTTCCCTGGACAGCGGGGCCTGGTAGATGGATTCTATAGATGGGAGGTTGGTCTTTGTGATTGTCGGGGCCGAGTTCACCGCTCTCTGTAACCGTCTCCAATCCTGAATGGTACAGTTGCCGTACCAGGTAGTGACACATCCAGACAGAATGCTCTCGATGGTCCACCTATAAAAATTGGCAAGTAGGTGATGAATCGACGTTTCAGGCATGAGCACTTCAGCAGGAAGGGGATATAGGATATCTGCCCAGATGAGTTGGACTGAAGGGTCTGTTTCTGTGGGCCTCTATGTCTCTATCGCTCTAATTAGAGAGAGTGTTTGGGTTATGGAGAGGGAGATGTGATGGATTCACAAAAGGCCGATGAAGGCCTCATGCCTGAAACGTTGATCCTCCTGGTCTTTGGATACTGTCTGTGCTTTTCCAGCAACACACTGTCAACTCTGATGTCCAGCATCTGCAGACCTCACTTTCTCCTGTGTCTGTGAGTGTGTCTGTATATGTCAGAGAGTGTGCCTGTGTGTGTCTGTCAATGAGTGTGTGTCTGTTAGTGAGTGTCTGTGTGCGTCTGTCTCTGTATGTGTGTGCGTGTCTGTCTGTGCCTGTCAGTGAGTGCATCGATCAGTGAGTGTGTCTGTGTGTCTGTCTGTCTCTGTCCCTCTCTATGAATGTGCCTGTCAGAGTCTGTCTGTTGGTGTGTCTGTCTTGTCTGTGTGTCTGTGTGCCTGTCAGTGTGTGTGTCTCTGTGTGTCTGTCTGCCTCTCTGTGAGTGGGCCTGTCAGTGAGCGTCTGCCTGTGTGTGTGTGTGTGTCTGTCTGTCTGTCAGTGAGCGTGTCTGTCTGTATGTCTTCTGTACGTGTCTGTCAGAGAGTGTGTCTGTCTGTACGTGTCTGTCAGAGAGTGTGTCTGTCTGTACGTGTCTGTCAGAGAGTGTGCATGTGTCTGTGTCTGTTGGCGTCTGTGTGTGTCTATCAGAGAGCCTGTGTGCTTGACGTGAGCTGGGCCTTATGAATGCTCCCATTATAATCATTGAGCCTGCACCTTTCCCACATTTCCTCCACGTGAAGGATTAACTGTAGTCATTCATTTGGCCAGTCCCGTTAAACCTCCGATTAGGTCAGGCTGCCATTCAGACCTGGCACACAACGGACAGTCAGCAGCTAACGCCTGCGAATTCCCTCGACAGCGATCACATGCACAGGGTCTGGAACATTCACACCACTCTCTCCTGCTTCCACAGTCTCTCACAGAAAGCCACACGGGCACAGGAGAGAACAAACGTTCAGCATAGCAACTGGGGAAGGAGCCAGGGACAGACAGAGGCCTGTCACGAGCAACACCCAAATGGAGAAAGACGTTTCACACAACGTAACAAAGAAAATAGCATCAGGAATACTCTTCATTTGATACACAGCAACAGAAACATGCAGAAGGACAAAATGAGAGCCAACTGAACCCCGTGCTGTCCCTGTCCTGGGGATGTTTGATGGGGGACAGTGTAGAGGGAGCTTTACTCTGAATCTAGCCCCGTGCTGTCCCTGCCCTGGGACGGTTTGATGGGGGACAGTGTAGAGAGAATCTTACTCTGTATCTAACCCCGTGCTGTCCCTGTCCTGGGGATGTTTGACGTGGGACAGTGTAGAGGGAGCTTTACTCTGTATCTAACCCCGTGCTGTCCCTGTGCTGGGGGGTGTTTGATGGGGGACAGTGTAGAGGGAGTTTTACTCTGTATCTAACCCCGTGCTGTCCCTGACCTGGTAGTGTTTGATGGGGACAGTGTAGAGGGAGTTTTACTCTGTATCGAACTGCGTGCTGTCCCTGTCCTGGGGGTGTTTGATGGGGGATGGTGTAGAGGAAGCTTTACTCTGTATCTAACCCCATGCTGTCCATGCCCTGTGAGTGTTTGATGGGGGAGCAGTGTAGAGGGAGCTTTACTCTGTATCTAACCCCGTGCTGTCCATGCCCTGTGAGTCTTTGGTGGGGGAACAGTGTAGAGGGAGCTTTACTCTGTATCTAACCCCACACTGTCTCTGTCCTGGGAGGGTTTGACGGGTGACAGTGTAGAGAGAGCTTTACTCTGTAACTAATCATGTGCTGTCCCTGTCCTGAGAGGGTTTGATGGGCGCACTACGGTCATTTTGAAAGTGGAGAAAAAGATTTATTCTCTCAAACACTTTACAGTTACACAGTGAGTGACCCTTACCCTGCT
>NW_025183008.1:0-2616 GCF_004010195.1 Chiloscyllium plagiosum | reverse complement strand
ACAGCATTCTGATAGCAATGTGCTGTATTAACTCACACACACAGACAGCATTCTGATAGCGGTGTGCTGTATTAACACACACAGTCAGTCGTCTGATAGCAGGGTGATGTATTAGCCCTCACAAACATACAGCAGTCTGACAGCAGTGTGCTGAATTTACTCTGACACACTAACAGGAGACTGAGTTCAGTGTGCTGTATTAATACTCACTGTCAGCAGTCTGATAGCTGAGTGCGGTATTAACTCACACACACAGACAGCAGTCTGATAGCAGTGTGCTGTATTAACCCGCGTACACAGAAAGCAGTGTGATAGCAGTGCGCTGTATTAACCCTCACACACAGTCAGTAGTGTGATAGCAGTGTCATGTATTAACCCTCACACACAGACAGCAGTCTGATAGCAGTGTGCAGTATTAACCCTCACACACAGACAGCAGTCTGATATCAGTGTGCTGTATTTACTCTCACACACAGACAGCAGTCTGATAGCAGTGTGCTGTATTAACTCTCATACACAGTCAGCAGTCTGATAGCAGTGTGCTGCATTTACTCTCACACACAGACAGCAGTCTGATAGCAGTGTGCTGTATTAACTCTCACACACAGTCAGCAGTCTGATAGCAGTGTGCTGTATTAACTCTCACACACAGTCAGCAGTCTGATAGCAGTGTGCTGTATTCACCCTCTGTCACAGTCAGCAGTCTGATAGCAGTGTGCTCTAATAATCCTTTCACAGAGTCAGCAGTCTGATAGCAGTGTGCTGTATTAACCCTCACACACAGACAGCAGTCTGATACCAGTGTGCTGTATTAACCCTCATACACAGATAGCAGTCTGATAGCAGTGGGCTGTGTTAACCCTCACACACAGACAGCAGTCTGATAGCAGTGTGCTGTATTAACCCTCACACACAGACAGCAGTCTGATATCAGTGTGCTGTATTTACTCTCACACACAGACAGCAGTCTGATAGCAGTGTGCTGTATTAACTCTCTCACACATAGTCAGCAGTCTGATAGCAGTGTGCTGTATTTACTCTCACACACAGACAGCAGTCTGATAGCAGTGTGCTGTATTAACTCTCACACACAGTCAGCAGTCTGATAGCACTGTGCTGTATTAACCCTCTGTCACAGTCAGCAGTCTGATAGCAGTGTGCTCTAATAATCCTTTCACAGAGACAGCAGTCTGATAGCAGTGTGCTGTATTAACCCTCACACACAGACAGCAGTCTGATACCAGTGTGCTGTATTAACCCTCATACACAGACAGCAGTCTGATAGCAGTGGGCTGTGTTAACCCTCACACACAGACAGACAGCAGTCTGATAGCAGTGGGCTGTGTTAACCCTCACACACAGACAGCAGTCTGATAGCACAGTGCTGTGTTAACTCTCACACACAGACAGCAGTCTGATACCAGTGTGCTGTATTAACCCTCACACACAGTCAGCAGTCTGATATCAGTGTGCTCTAATAATCCCTACACACAGTCAGCAGTCTGATAGCAGTGTGCTGTATTAACCCTCACACACAGTCAGCAGTCTGATAGCAGTGTGCTCTAATAATCCTTACACAGAGTCAGCAGTATGGTAGCAGTGTGCTGTATTAACCCTCACACACAGACAGCAGTCTGATACCAGTGTGCTGTATTAACCCTCACACACAGACTGCAGTCTGATAGCAGTGGGCTGTGTTAACCCTCACACACAGACAGCAGTCTGATAGCAGTGGGCTGTGTTAACCCTCACACACAGTCAGCAGTCTGATAGCAGAGGGCTGTAGTAACCCTCACACACAGTCAGCAGTCTGATAGCAGTGTGGTGTATTAACTCGCACACACAGTCAGCAGTCTGACAGCAGAGGGCTGTATTAACCCTCACACACAGTCAGCAGCCTGATAGCAGTTTGCTTGATAAACCCACACACAGTCAGCAGTCTGATAGCAGAGGGCTGTATTAACTCTCACACACAGACAGCAGTCTGATAGCAGTGTGCTGTATTAACCCTTGCACACAGTCAGCAGTGTGATAGCAGTGTGCTGTATTAACCCTCACACACAGACAGCAGTCTGATAGCAGTGTGCTGTATTAACCCTCACACACAGTCAGCAGTCTGATAGCAATGTCATGTATTAATCCTCTCACACAGTTAGCGGTCTGATAGCAGTGTGCTGTATTATCCCTCACACACAGTCAGCGGTCTGATATCAGTGTGCTGTATTAACCCTTCCACACAGTCAGCGGTCTCATAGCAGTGTGCTGCATTAACCCTCACAGACAGCAGCCTGACAGCAGTTTGCTCTATAAACACACACACACAGTCAGCAGTCTGATAGCAGTGTGCTGTTTCAACTCTCTCACACTGACAGGAGACTGAGCAGTGTGCTGTATTAACACACACAGTCAGTAGACTGATAGCAGGGTGATGTATTAACCATCACACACATACAGCAGTCTGACAGCAGTGTGCTGTATTAGCCATCACACACACTATTCAGTCTGATAGAAATGTGCTGTATTAACCCTCACACACAGTCAGCAGTCTGATAGCAGTGTGCTGTATTAACCCTCACACTCAATCAGCAGTCTGATAGCAGTGTGCTGTATTAACTC
>NW_025183007.1:0-2616 GCF_004010195.1 Chiloscyllium plagiosum | reverse complement strand
ATCATGGAGATGTGCAGATATCAGTCAGGGATCTGATCAGGGAGATGTGCAGATATCAGTCAGGGGTCTGATCATGGAGCTGTTCAGGTATCAATCAGGGGTCTGATCAGTGAGATGTGCAGGTATCAGTCAGGGGTCTGATCATGGAGATGTGCAGGTATCAGTCAGGTGTCTGATCAGGGAGATGAGCAGGCATCAGTCAGTTTTCAGATCATGGAGATGTGCTGGTGACATTCAGGGGTCTGTTCTTGGAAATGTGCAGGAATCAGTCAGGGGTCTGACCACGGAGATGTACAGGTATTGGTCTGCAATCTGATCAGGGAGATGTGCAGGAATCAGTCATGGGTCTGATCACGGAGATGTACAGGTATTGATCTGCAGTCTGATCATGGAGATGTGCAGGTAACAGTCAGGGGTCTGACAAGGGAGATGTGTAGTTATCTTTCAGTGGTCTGATCAGGGAGATGTGCAGGTATCGGTCAGGTGACTGATCATGGAGATGTGCATTCATCGGTCAGAGGTCTGATCAGGGTGATGGAGAGGTATCAGTCGGGGACCGATCATGGAGATGTGCAGGTGTCAGTCGGGGACCGATCAGGGAGATGTGCAGGTATCAGTCAGGGATCGGATCATGGAGATGTGCAGGTATCAGTCAGGGGTCTGATCAGGGGGTTGTGCAGGCATCGGTCAGTGGTCTGATCATGGAAATGTGCAGGTCTCAATCTGGGGTCTGATCCTGGAGATGTGCAGGTATCAGTCAGGTGTCTGATCAGGGAGATGAGCAGGCATCGGTCAGTTTTCAGATCATGGAGATGTGCTGGTGACATTCAGGGTCTGTTCTTGGAGATGTGCAGGTATCAGTCAGGGGTCTGACCAGGCAGATGTGCAGGTATCAGTCAGGGATCGGACCATGGAGATGTGCAGGCATCGGTCAGGGCTCTGATCAGGGAGATGTGCCGGTATCATTCAAGGGTCTGATCAGAACGATGTGCAGTTATCAGTTAGGGATCTGATCAGGGAGAATTGCAGGTAACAGTCAGTGGTCTGATCATGGAGATGTGCAGGTATCAGTCTGGGGTCTGATCATGGAGCTGTGCAGGTATCAATCAGGGGTCTGATCAGTGAGATGTGCAGTTATCAGTCAGGGGTCTGATCAGATAGATGTGCAGATATCAGTCAGGGGTCTGATCAGGGAGATGTGCAGGTATCAGTCAGGGGTCTGATCAGTGAGATGTGCAGGTATCAGTCAGGGGTCTGATCATGGAGCTGTGCAGGTATCAATCAGGGGTCTGATCAGGGAGATGTGCAGGTCTCAGTCAGGGGTCTGACATAGAGATGCGCTGCAATCAGTCAGGGGTCGATCAGGGAGATGTGCAGGTATCAGTCAGGGATCGGATAATGGAGAGGTGCAGGTATCAGTCAGGGATCTGACATAGAGATGTGCTGCTATTAGTCAGGGGTCTGATCATGGAGATGTGCAGGTATCAGTCAGGGGTCTGATCAGTGAGATGTGCAGGTATCAGTCAGGGGTCTGATCATGGAGCTGTGCAGGTATCAATCAGGGGTCTGATCAGTGAGATGTGCAGGTATCAGTCAGGGGTCTGACATAGAGATGTGCTGCTATCAGTCAGGGGTCTGATCAGGGAGATGTGCAGGTATCAGTCAGGGATCTGATCATGGAGATGTGCAGGTATCAGTCAGGGGTCTGATCATGGAGATGTGCAGGTATCAGTCAGGGGTCTGATCAGGGAGTTGTGCAGGCATCGGTCAGTGGTCTGATCATGGAAATGTGCAGGTCTCAATCAGGATTCTGATCATGGAGATGTGCAGGTATCAGTCAGGTGTCTGATCATGGAGATGTGCAGGTATCAGTCAGGTGTCTGATCTTGGATATGTGCAGGCATCGGTCAGTGGTCTGATCATGGAAATGTGCAGGTCTCAATCTGGGGTCTGATCATGGAGATGTGCAGGTATCAGTCAGATGTCTGATCAGAGGGTTGAGCAGGCATCGGTCAGTTTTCAGATCATGGAGATGTGCTGGTGTCATTCAGGGGTCTGTTCTTGGAGATGTGCAGGTATCAGTCAGCGGTCTGATCACGGAGATGTACAGGTATCAGTCAGGTGTCTGACCAGGGAGATGTGCAGGTATCAGTCAGGGATCGGATCATGGAGATGTGCAGGTATCATTCAAGGGTCTGATCAGAAATATGTGCAGTTATCAGTTAGGGATGTGATCAGGGAGAATTGCAGGTATCAGTCAGGGGTTTGATCATGGAGATGTGCAGTTATCAGTCAGGTATATGATCAGGGAGGTGTGCAGGTATCAATCAGGATTCTGATCATAGAGATGTGCAGGTATCAGTCAGCGGTCTGACCATTGAGATGGACAGGCATCGGTCAGGGGTCTGAACATGGAGATGTGCAGGTATCGGTCAGGGGTCTGATCATGGAGATGTGCAGGTATCGGTCAGTGGTCTGATCATGGAGTTGTGCAGGTATCAGTCAGGGGTCTGACCACGGAGATGTACAGGTATCAGTCAGGGGTCTGACCAGGGAGATGTGCAGGTATCGGTCAGTGATCGGATCATGGAGATGTGCAGGTATCGGTCAGTGGTC
>NW_025183006.1:0-2616 GCF_004010195.1 Chiloscyllium plagiosum | reverse complement strand
TGTGAATCTTCACCCGCAGTTCTCTTTGTTAAGTAACATTCCCCAGGGCTCTACCCCGCTTTAAATTACCAAAATGTAAAACCTCACAATATCTAAACTAAACTCCATCTGCCAGTTCTTGGCTCATTGAGATCAAGGATCACGTTATATTCTGAGATAATCTTTTTATTTTAGATTAGATTAGATTACTTACAGTGTGGAAACAGGCCCTTCGGCCCAACAAGTCCACACCGACCCGCCGAAGCGCAACCCACCCATACCCCTACATTTACCCCTTTAACCTAACACTACGGGCAATTTAGCATGGCCAATTCACCTGACCTGCACATCTTTGGACTGTGGGAGGAAACCGGAGAACCCGGAGGAAACCCACGCAGACACGGGGAGAATGTGCAAACTCCACACAGTCAGTCGCCTGAGTCGGGAATTGAAGCCGGGTCTCTGGCGCTGTGAGGCAGCAGTGCTAACCACTGTGCCACCGCGCCGCCCACCTATCTTCTTCACTGTCCACTGAACCAATTTGGTGACGTTATCTATAAACTTACTAACCATGCCTCCGATAATCATATCAGAGTTGTTTATATCCATGATGAAAAGCAGTGAGCTCAGCATTGATTCTTTCAGAACATAGCTGGTCACAGGTCTTCAGTCTGGAAAACAGTATATTACCTTCAATCCAATTTTGTATCCAATTGGCTAGCTTTTACTAGATTACATATAACCTGTCTACGATATAATCTGTCTACGATGGGAAACCTTATTAAAAGCCTTGCTGAAGTCTGTGTAAAAAATGTGCACGAAAGTATATTCTTCAAACCTCTTTGTCACCTCTTCATAATACTCAATCACATTAATCAGACATGATTTCCACCACACAAATCCATATTGACTATCCCTAATCATTCCTTGTCTTTCTAAATAAATGCAAATTCTATCCCTCAGAATCCCCTCCAAGGAACTCCCCGTCTCTGACGTTGGCTGAATGAGTCGATATTTCCCTGTGTTCTTTTGGCTCACTTCTCCCTTTTCTAGCCCCACTCCTCCATTGCCCACAGAAAATAATTATAACTATGTTGGTGATATGGCCAATGATATAGTTCTCAGAGTGTGTCAGGGTCAGTGTTAGGAACAAGTCAGGCAGATTTATTTAATCTACTAAAACAACATGTCTATGACCAAAACAAACTATGATGGAAAGAGGAATGACGAGAGGATATTGCAAATATGTACAGTGATATTTCCCTTTGAAAAATACTGAGAAACACACACACACACACACACAGACACACACACACGCACATACACACACACACAGACACACACACACACGCACACACATACGTATTGTCGATAACAAACTGAAAAGCAAAATATCTGCAAAGTTAACTTGAAATAACATTGTCCAAATATGATTCTAACTTATGATCTAAGGAAAAATGAGAGTTTGACCCAAATGCTGTTCTATTTGTAGAGTCATCAAGTTATACAGCATGGAGAGAGGCAGAGAGGCCCTTTGGCCCAAACTCGTCCATGCTGACCCAAATATCAAACCACACTAACCACACCTAGCACTTGGCCCATAGCATTCTCGACCTTTCCTGTCCATGTACTTGCCCAAATGTCATTTAAATATCGTTAATATAAATGCTTCAGCCACTTCCGTTGGCAGCCCATTCCCTTTGTGTACCACTCTCTGTGAAAAACAGTTTCCAGCAGTTTCCCTTTTATTCTTTCCCTTCTGACCTTAAACTGATGCTCTCCCCTCCTCGATTCCCCAACTCGAGGAAAAAAAGGCTGGGAATTTCCCCCTATCCATGTAAACTACTATAAGACCACTCTCCTGTGCTCTCAAGAAAAAAGTCCTCGCTTGTCCAACCTCTCCCTATAATTCATACTGTTGAGACCTGGCAATAGTTTTGTAAATTTCGTCTGCACACATTCCAAATTAAAAACATCGTTCAGAGCGCAATGTGACTAAAACTGAACACAGCACGACAAGTGCAGCCTCACCAACATCCTGTGTAACTGCAACGTAACTTCCCAACTGCTCTCCTCCATGTCCTGACCGATGCTTGCTAGTGTGGCAAAAGCCTTCTTCATTGCCATGTCTAACTATGACCCCACTTTCAGAGAACGGTGGACCTAAACTCCATGGTCCCTCTGCTCAACTACACTCGTTAAGGTCCTCCCAATCACCATCAAACTCCTACCTTGATCTAACGTTGCCTAAACATTCCTCGGCTCACTTCTCCAGTTTGATCAAAGTCCTGCTGCAATTTCTGATATACTTCCTCACTGGCCACGATACCACCTATTTTAGTACCATCTTCAAGTTTCCTAACCATGCCTTGTACATTCGCAAGAATATCGTTGATACAGATAACAACAGCAACGGGCCGAGCAGCGACCCCTGAGGCACTTCATGTGTCACAGACCTCCAGTCCGAGAGCATTGTTCCACTATTACCCTCTGCTTACTACCATCAAGCCAATTGTGTGTCCAATTTGCCAGCTCCCTCTGGATTCCATGAGGTTCTAACCTTCCAGACCAGCCTATAAATGGCAACCTTGTCAAAGGCCTTATTGAAAACCACACAGTCTACCGCCCTATCCTCAT
>NW_025183005.1:0-2616 GCF_004010195.1 Chiloscyllium plagiosum | reverse complement strand
AGGCTGGGAGTTTGAGTCCAGACTGAGGCTTGGAGTTTGAGTCTGCACTGATGCTGGGAGTTTCAGTCCACACTGAGGCTGGGAGTTTGAGTCCACACTGAGGCTGGTAGTTTTAGTCCACACTGAGGCTGGGAGTTTCTGTCCACACTGAGGCTGGCAGTTTCAGTCTGCACTGAGGCTCTGAGTTTGAGTCCACACGGAGGCTGGAAGTTTCAGTCCACACTGAGGCTGGAAGTTTGAGTCCACACTGAGGCTGGGAGTTTCAGTCCACACTGAGGCTGGGAGTTTGAGTCCACACTGAGGCTGGGAGTTTCAGTCTGCACTGAGGCTCTGAGTTTGAGTCCACACTGAGGCTGGGAGTTTGAGTCCACACTGAGGCTGGGAGTTTGAGTCCACACTGAGGCTGGGAGTTTTAGTCCACACTGAGGCTGGGAGTTTCTGTCCACACTGAGGCTGGGAGTTTCAGTCTGCACTGAGGCTCTGAGTTTGAGTCCACACTAAGGCTGGAAGTTTCAGTCTGCACTGAGGCTGGAAGTTTGAGTCCACACTGAGGCTGGGATTTCAGTCCACACTGAGGCTGGGAGTTTGAGTCCACACTGAGGCTGGGAGTTTGAGTCCACACTGATGCTGGGAGTTTGACTCCACACTGAGGCTTGGAGTTTGAGTCCACACTGAGGCTTGGAGTTTAAGTCCACACTGAGGCTTGGAGTTTGAGTCCACACTGAGGCTCTAAGTTTGAGTCCACACTGAGGCTTGGAGTTTGAGTCCACACCGAGGCTTGGAGTTTGAGTCCACACTGAGGCTGGGAGTTTGAGTCCACACTGAGGCTTGGAGTTTGAGTCCACACTGAGGCTTGGAGTTTGAGTCTGCACTGAGGCTGGGAGTTTGACTCCACACTGAGGCTTGGAGTTTGAGTCCACACTGAGGCTGGGAGTTTGAGTCCAGACTGAGGCTTGGAGTTTGAGTCTGCACTGAGGCTGGGAGTTTCAGTCCACAATGAGGCTCTGAGTTTGAGTCCACACTGAGGCTGGAAGTTTCAGTCTGCACTGAGGCTGGAAGTTTGAGTCCACACTGAGGCTGGGAGTTTCAGTCCACACTGAGGCTGGGAGTTTGAGTCCACACTGAGGCTGGGAGTTTCAGTCTGCACTGAGGCTCTGATTTTGAGTCCATGCTGAGGCTTGGAGTTTCAGTCAACACTGAGGCTGGGAGTTTGAGTCCATACTGAGGCTGGGAGTTTGAGTCCACACTGAGGCTGGGAATTTGAGTCCACAGTCTGGCCGGGATTTTCAGTCCACACTGAGGCCGGGAGTTTCAGTCGACACTGAGTCAGGGAGTTTGAGTCCACACTGAGGCTGGGAGTTTGAGTCCTGACTGAGGCTTCGAGTTTGAGTCAAGACTGAGGCTGGGAGTTTGAGTCCAGACTGAGGCTTGGAGTTTCAGTCCACACTGAGGCTGGGAGTTTGAGTCCACACTGAGGTTGGGAGTTTGAGTCCACACTGAGGCTGGGAGTTTGAGTCCACACTGAGGCTGGGGGTTTGAGTCCACACTGAGGTTTGGAGTTTCAGTCCACACTGAGGCTGGCAGTTTCAGTCCACACTGAGGCTGGGAGTTTGAGTCCACACCGAGGCTGGGAGTTTGAGTCCACACTGAGGCTGGGAGTTTCAGTCTGCACTGAGGCTGAAAGTTTGAGTCCACACTGAGGCTGGGAGTTTGAGTCCACACTGAGGTTGGGAGTTTGAGTCCTGACTGAGGCTGGGAGATTGAGTCCACACTGAGGCTTGGAATTTGAGTCCACACTGAGGCTGGGAGTTTGAGTCCACACTGAGGCTTGGAGTTTCAGTCGACGCTGAGGCTGGGAGTTTGAGTCCACACTGAGTCTTGGAGTTTGAGTCCAGACTGAGGCTTGGAGTTTGAGTCCACACTGAGGCTGGGAGTTTGAGTCCAGACTGAGGCGGTGAGTTTGAGTCCATACTGAGGCTGGGAGTTTTAGTCCACACTGAGGCTGGGAGTTTCAGTCCACACTGAGGCTGGGAGTGTCAGTGCAAACTGAGGCTGGGTGTTTGAGTCCACAGACTGGCTGGGATTTTCAGTCCACACTGAGGCCGGGAGTTTGGGTCCACACTGAGGCTGGGAGTTTGAGTCCACACTGAGGCTGGGAGTTTGAGTCCTCACTGAGGCTGGGAGGTTGATTCCAGACTGAGACTTGGAGTTTGAGTCCACACTGAGGCTGTGAGTTTGAGTCCACACTGAGGCTGGGAGCTTGAGTCCTCACTGAGGCTGGGAGGTTGATTCCAGACTGAGACTTGGAGTTTCAGTCCACACTGAGGCTGGGAGATTGAGTCCACACTGAGGCTGGGAGTTTGAGTCCACACTGAGGCTGGGAGTTTGAGTCCACACTGAGGCTGGGAGTTTGAGTCCTCACTGAGGCTGGGAGTTTCAGTCCACACTGAGGCTGGGAGTTTGAGTCCACACTGAGGCTGGGAGTTTGAGTCCAAACCGATTCTGGAATTATCAGTCTGCACTGAGGCTGGGAGTTTGAGTCCACACCGAGGCTGGGAGTTTGAGTCCACACCGAGTCTGGGTGTATCAGTCCGCACTGAGGCTGGGAGTTTCAGT
>NW_025183004.1:1306-2616 GCF_004010195.1 Chiloscyllium plagiosum | reverse complement strand
TGAGCTGGACTGAAGAGTCTGTTTCCGTGCTGTATGACACTATGTTTCTATCAGGCCTTCATTCTAGCAAGGAGTAAAGTGAAGCATCTGTGAAAAGCTTCTAAAACAATTGCATATTTTTTCTTTCAATTTCAGGGTTCATTAGTGCGTACAATACATTCGATGTAGTCTCAGCATTGTCATGTACAGATGCAGCAAAACATCCCGATGATTATACCCAATAGCTTTTGCATGAAACAGCACCATTCAATACACTTCCCGAATCACTTGCTGAATCTGCTGATTGGTTTATATGGCTCATGTACCGAGACACACACATCCCTCTGTACCAATGCATTCTGCGATGTTCTCTCTATTTAAGTAGGCTATTGTTATTTTATCTGTTCTGAGCACTGACGTCCCTTAGCCCTTGTTATACTGTTTTCTGCCAAAGCTTTACTCACTAACTTCCCCTGTCGTTATGCATTGCAGAGTCTCCATATGCTGTTAAATAACTATCTTGGTAAATGAAGTAATTGAGCTCCAATCCAATCAGTCACCTCATCAAAGTCATTGGTATAGATTGTAAATTGTTGCTAATGTCACACTGATCCCTGAGGCATTCCACCAAGTTACAACTTTACAACCTGAATATAAACATTTATCCTGAATGTTTATTCCATGATAGTTTACCTGGTTTCCCCTGTCGCTGGGTAGCAAGCTAGAAAGGTAGGATGGCCTCATCCTACACTGTGTAATGTACTTAGCGGACTGAATAACTTCAATCTATTTCTGTGTAAATCCATAGAGGGCAGAATGGTCTCTGCCTGTCTCATTACAACGATGTTGACTGTCTGAATGGGATTATTCTTTACCTCTAAAACCTTATTGAGTGGTTAAGAGAACAACATATGGGTTATAGGCGCAACAGTTGGCCATTCAGCCCCTCGCACTTGCTGCACCATTCAGAATGTGATTGTGACTAAACATCCCCTTCCTTTCAGTTCCTAATAAATATGGATTCTCTTGTTAATCAAAGATCTATGGAACACAATCTTTCTACTTCGGCATGAGAACATTACAGATCATACAACCCGAAAGAGAAAGGAACATCACTGTCTCAGTCAGAAATGGGAAGGTCCTTATTTTCAAAATGTGTTCCCCTCAAACCAATCCCCACTCTTTTGACATATAGGGAGTAGACAATTATAAACAGATATCGCCCACTCAGCACCTAAAGCCTGTCCACATTCCCATTAACTTTCCTCAATCAAATACTTACCAAATTCAGCCTCCACTGACGTTGTGGAAAGACAATTCGAGGCACCACA
>NW_025183004.1:0-1107 GCF_004010195.1 Chiloscyllium plagiosum | reverse complement strand
CCTCTGTCTGCATCTCTGTGCAAAGTTGCTTTTGAAGTTAATAGATTGAAATTGGAATCAATGACTCCCTCCTCCTCTGTTTCTATCTGTCCCTGTTGTTCGCAGAGTTCACAGAATTCCTACAGTGTGGAAACAGGCCCTTCGACCCAACACATCCACACTGACCCTTCGAAGAGTAACCCACCCAGACCTGTTCAAATACTATCCTACGTTTACTCATGACTAATGCCCCTAACCTACACATCCCTGTGCACTATTGACAATTTAGCATGGCCAGTTCACATAACATCCACATCTTTGGACTGTGGGTGGAAACAGGAGCATCCAGTGGAAACCCTCGCAGACATGGGGAGAATGTGAAACTCCACACAGACAATCGCCTGAGGGTGGAATCGAGCCCAGTGCCTGGTGTCGTGATGCAGCAAGTGCTCGCCTCTGATGTTGGTGATTAGATTCATACAATACTACCCTCTGCTGGCCTCCCCACGCCACTACATCAATGGCAGAGTTTTTAATCTCTCAAAAGATAACAAATCCTTTACTGTGAATCTCTCAAATTGCACGGCCGTTTGATTTTTCAATAATATCTTTGTAAGCATAGAGCTGTTTTGTCCGATACTGAACAATGTTATTCCTGCGTCACTAGCAACTCTACTGGACCTTTTTCAGGACTTTCAATACTTTCTCAAATAAGTTTTAAGCATTGCAAGTCACAGAATGAGAAATCAATTCATGTCACCTCCTAACAAAATGCCTCACTCGGAGGTGAGCATTTCCACTCTGACAGGTCCAAGTATATTTTCAACCCTCCATCTACCAGCATTGTGTGTATGAGCCTGTGCGTGTGTGTGTGTATTCATGGTACTGTCAGCTTGGATCGTGCAATAAGCTCTCTCACTCTCTCTCCCTCTCAGTCTGAATCCTCAAGTGATGTCACTCTCTGCCGCTGTCACTGCAGTAGGGTGGGGAGGCCAGCTGAGGGAGAGATTGTTTCATTTTTAGCACTACAGAGATGGTCAGACCTGCACATACATATCGGTCCTCACAGAGTCACATACAGACACACAGGTAAGTGTGGTGGTGGAGAGATGGATATCGGGCACTCAA
>NW_025183003.1:0-2616 GCF_004010195.1 Chiloscyllium plagiosum | reverse complement strand
AGGTAACAAGTAAGTCTGTGTCAGGTTGTTGCTGAGTTTTTGAGATAACTCTCCCAAGTTTAGTACTCGACACTAGGTCGTAGTAATGAAGACTTTGCATAATCAACAGTGCTGTTTCTGCCATTGTCCTTTCCGGTGCCTCGCTTGATGCCAGATGATTTGGACACTCTCATTCCTTTGAGATCTTGTAACAACTGGAAAAAGCCCTTCAGCCGAACAGGTCCACACTGACCACGCAAATTATATCGAATGAAACTCATTCCCCTATTCTATTGCTCTACATTTATCCCTGATCAAGGCACCTGACCTACCCATCCCTGAACAGTATGAACAATTCAGATTGGCCAATCCACCTAACCTGCAAATATTTGGATTGTGGGATGGAACCAGACCACCCAGACGAAACCCACACAGACACAGGGAGAATGTGAATCCTCTACACGACAATTGCCCAAGGGTGAAATCGAACCCGGGTCCCTGGCACTGTGAGGCAACAGTACGAACCACTGAGCGACTATGTCGCCCTGACCGGACTTACTGACCTATACTATCCCACTCACAAAGTTTTGCTGTACTCACTGACCAGTTCACCTATCAAGCACTGTACTTAGTGACATACACTTTCCTTTCACCGATCACCTCCGAAGTAATTCATCTGGATTGTCACGTTCACCAGTCATGCGTGTACTCACTGGTTTACACTATCCCATTCATCAATCACACCGTTACTCATTGATTTGTGCTGATCAGTTCACCCAAAACACTGATATAAACTGCCTAATCTTCAATCACCCTTGTACCCACTGATCTAAACTATTATGTTACGCTATTACCCATCTGCACATCACGTTACATGGTTCTGTTCACTTGTCATCCATGTACAAGCTGACCTACACTGTTCCATTCAACAATGCACATCAATCCAACGTATCCCAATCACATATCATCTCTGTCCAAATTGAGTAACACTGTCTCTTTCAACCATCAACCATGTACTCATTGAACTACATTGTTCTGTTCACCCATTATCTTTGTTCTCAATGATAGATACTGACCCCTTCACCTCCCTACTCTCTAATCAAAAGTGCCTCGTTTACCCATCACCTTGATACCCACTTACCTACATTCTCCTATTGACTATCACACCTGCAATGATTGAGCTATACCATTTCAATCGCATATCATTCATTTACCCACTAGTATACGCTATCACAGTCACACCTGAACACGCTAACACACACTGGCTTGTTGACCCATCAATTGTATAGTCCCTGAGCTGCACCGACTCGTCAAGCCAACACCCCTGATAAACCTGTCCAACACAGTCAGAATTCCCCATCACCCCTCCCTCTACTTACTGGCCAGCAAATTCACATTCACCACCACTCCATACTCAAAGATCGACAATGTTCCTTTCACCGACCACCTCTGTACTAAATGACTGACACTGTCCTGACCCCAAGTAAATTGTGCACACACTGACCTACACAGTTCCGTTCAACCATCAGGCATGTAATGACCAACACACCTCATTTATGAATTAATCCTGTAATCACCTGACATTCACCCCAAAACATTGCAGTCTTTGCTGTACACTGTCCTGTTGAGCCATCACCTTTGAAATCACAGACCAAGACTGCCCATTCCCATATCACACCTGTACTTATTGACATATTCTCTTTTGCTCACCGACCAAAACTGTACTCATGAGCTTTACTGCCACATTCACCAAACACCCTGTGCACACTGACCAACACTGCCCTGTACACTCATCACATCATACTCAATGACTTGCACTGTCTCTTCGACACTTCACTTCTTTGATTATGCTTTTTCCTGGTCACACATTACATTGAAGTCAGTGACCAACATTGTCACTGACTGCCTGCATTCTCTCTGCACTGACTGAAAAGTTCCCGTTCACATATCACTGCTGCACTTGTTGACCTGCGCTGTCCTTTTCAGCGATCACACCTGTGCTCATTGACCTCAGTATCACCTTCAAACATCACAACTGTATTCACGAGCTCCTGCTATCCCGTTCTCGCATCAGATCTATTATCATTGATCTGCGCCGTCCCGGTCACTTTTCACCAATATACCCATTGATCTTCACTGTTCTGTTCAGCTATCACAGCTGTAAACCCAGACCTACGGTTTCCTACGCAAGAATCATCCCCCTCTAATACTGACCTCGACTGTCCCACTCATCCATCAAGCATCTACGCCCTGATCTAACGAGAACTCTTATCCGTCAGTACAAGCCACATTGCTCATTCTCCCACCACAGCTTTTCTGGTCGGTGTTCATTGACTCGAGTTGTGCCTCGGGGATCAGTGTTGGGGCTGCAACTATTCACAATTTAAATAGATGAGTTGAATTTGGTAAGCACGTGTAGTTTGTCAAAGTGTACAGATGACACTAAGATGAGTGGAAGAGCAAAATGTGCAGAGGATTGCGAAATGTTACAGAGGGACACAGTTGGTTAAAATGATTAGTCAAATGGAGTGCAACATTAACAAATGTGAAGTCGCCTATTTCCATCATTGCCAAAGGGATGGAGTTTAACAACAGGGCAGCTTACGTTGCCGCTGTAAAGGGTGCTGTTAAGGCCAA
>NW_025183002.1:0-2616 GCF_004010195.1 Chiloscyllium plagiosum | reverse complement strand
TCGAAATTAAATCGACTCGACTCAACTGCTCGCTAGAGCAGAGAAAAATCTTTATTTTTAACTTCTGCATGCAGGGGACCAATACGCTTAGCCTTGTGTAAGGGCCGTGAACAAATTTCACATATTATTTTTATACTATTCTTATAACACGCTCAAGCACAAGAGCTGGGAAACATTCGAGCTCTTATTTTCCCATTCCCTTGTTGTGCATATGATTGCTTACTGTCTTTATGTTTTCCTGAGCGTTTTTTCTGATATCGATTGCTCGCAAGATCAGGTTGAATGTTTGCAATGTTCAGTAAAGCCAAGCTGTCTCCTCGACTGCAAGATTCAGCAAAGCATTTTATTTAGAAAAGCATTCTCTTTCAGATTTCAGAGTAGATGTTTATTTTGTTAATTTTCCATTACAGTGGGGATTCATAAGCCAATGAGAGTCAGAGAATTAAATTTGAAGAATGCTGTCACAGAGTTAAATAATCGAAGACAATTCGGAGAGTAATACAACATAACTATTACATAAATTATCTTTCCAAACGTGATGAAGTATCACAGAACCACCCGGGTTAGAAGGAGTGTTTTGGCCCATCGAATCTGCATCGGCATAACAACTCTATATCGGCATTTATTCAATTTCCCTTTTGGCACATTTCTTTGAAAGGTACGAAATTTTAAGAGCTGACCCAAGTATATTTTATGGATTGCGAATTTTGCGCACCACCTACTTTCTCAAATCCCATCCAAACCTCTGACTTTCTCCTTATATGCATGCCCCCGTGTTATTGACCAGACGACTACAAAGAACAGCTGCTTTCTATTCATTCTGTCCATGCCGTTCATCATGTTACACCGCACAAACTTGTTCCCTCTCAATTTTGTCTAGTCATAAAAAACACAATCTGCGCTTATCCAATCTCCTTTTAAAGCTGATATTCTCCATCTTCCCCAACATGGGGTGGCAGAGTCACTACTTCGATAGCATCACTACGTCACAGTGCTAGCTACACGGTTTCGATTCCAGTCTTGATCGATTTTCTGTGCGGAGTTTGCACATTCACTCCGTGTTTGCTCCAGTTTCTTCTCACAATCCCAAAAATGGCCGGTTTCGGTGAAATGGCAATGCTAAATTGACCACAATGTTCAGCGATATGTAGGCTTGATGCATTAGTCACTGGCAAATATGGGATAATAAAATATGGGAATGGGTGTGTTTCTATATCTACTCTATAGACAATAGGTGTGAACTTGTTGGGCCGAAGAGAATGTTTCCACACTGCAGAGATCTCAGAACACCCTAGTGAATCTGCAATGCATGCCGCCCAGTTGCACACAATTGTCCAGACTTTAGTGGCTGAACTAAAGTCCAATTCATCTCCAACGTAAACTGCCTGCTTGAATAATCTATGGCACGGCTGATAAAAGCAATTTGTTCATGGACCTTCTTAAAAATCGTTTTCTATCTTGTCACATCCAGGGAACTGTGGATTTGCACAGTGAACATTTCAGAACAAAATATTAAAAGATCGTTTTACTGGAACACAGTAAGAGCTCCAATTTCAGATCAAATCATTTTGTTTATTTACATAATTTAACAAGTACATCAATAGAATACATGAGTCCATTCTTTAACTCCTCCCTAAACTTTGTCTGGGTCAGTGCGTAAATGCATGTGTTTGTACAAGAACTCAGAAGTCGCAGCATGAATCCAAATTCTTGAAGGATAAATATTGGATGATTATATGTCTTGTCTTCATAGTTATAATTAACAATTTTCCAGCCCAAAGAATGTGCTACATTTGTCATCCACAACAATATGAAATTAGCAGATAAAGTGGAGAGCAAAATTAAGGATTTTCTACGGTGTCAAATTTCAAGATCAATTCTACCGTCTCTTTTTTATGGCCCTGAAGACGCAGGCGGACTCTATTGGTGACTATTACATTCATGGCAGTGAGAATGTTGAACACCAGAATCAAGGTGTAATAATACTATGCATCCACTCATAGACAGTCCAGAAGAATGCAGTATAATATTCTGGTGCTAAGATACAAAACCATGGTACATTATTCGAAACAAAAGCAGGAACAAATACAAAGTACCAGGGAATTGAGCGTAAACAGCTCACAACGCTCACAGCTCCTATAACCAATATCGCCGTTCTTTTGTTGCAGCATCTTGACTTTAGTTTCTGACAACAAATAGCTATAAACCGATCAAATGTGAAAGCAACTGTGAACCAAACAGAACAGTCCATGGCCATAAGAAACAGAACAATTCTAACTGCACACAGAGGAGTGATGTACAGAAATGTAACTGGAAAATGAATATTGTTAATTCTATCCAGTAGTACATTGAAAATTACCAGTGTTAGATCTGCTGCTGACATTGCCAATAAGTAGAGCGTGATGCATTTGGACAGGCCACAGTTTCCTCGATACCGAATTACGATCGCCACTACGTTAACTGAAAGAAAAATCGCAGAATACTGCCATTGATTTTGGCAGCTGCTACAAAGAAAGCATCAATTGAATATGGTTACAAAAACACAACACATGCTCCAGAATAATCAGAACTATGTTTTCAGAATATACTCTTCAACTCAATTGAATGAGATAAGTC
>NW_025183001.1:0-2616 GCF_004010195.1 Chiloscyllium plagiosum | reverse complement strand
GCTCGTTTGTTTGATGAAGTATTGCCACCTACTAGTAAGTTTCAGTATCTGCAAGTAGAGCATTTGCCTTTTTAAAACAAGCAGGTTTTTTTTCAAAATAACAGTCATGCGTCCATGGTCTGTAGGTAGGATAACCATGAAGTATTGCCACCTACTGGTAAGTTTCAGTATCTGCAAGTAGAGCATTTGCCTTTTTAAAATAGGCAGCTTTTTTCAAATAACAGTCATGCGTCCATGGTCTGTAGGTAGGATAACCATGTTATTCTCCTTTTTAAGTTTTTCTAAGGCTTTATTTTCTTGAGCATTAAGTGTGTTTCCTTTCTTTTCTTCGGCCTAATGTCGGTGCAATAGCTTGTCTTATGGTCTGCTGTGTTCCCTCTGAAAGACGTTTTTCTAAAGTAGATTCAAATGCTGTGAGGAAATCCTTTTTACTCATGTCTTTGTAATTGTAGTTTAACCCTCTGACTAGGACTGCGTTTTCTGTATCGGTAAGTGGATGGTCTGAAAGATTTTTTATCTAACCATCAGTTTTGTATGAAATGAAGTTTTGTGTGAGTTTATCTAACTTATCTTGCAGTGCAAGACTTTGTTTTCTTTTTCTGTGTTGACTGTTTAAAGCTTATGCTTTATTCTAATGCATTTGTCCATTCAGAGACTCTCATTGATGATGTTACCTAGTATGGAGACAAAATGTCTGAAAACAAACCTTCAAACTCAGCTTACCATTAACATGAGCTACAAATCTTCTCAGGAAAAGGAGTTGCTTTTCTTTGACATAAATTTATTCATTCCATCAATGCTCAAGAAAATAAAGCCTTAGAAAAACTTAAAAAGGAGAAAACATGGTTATCCTACCTACAGACCATGGGAGCATGACTGTTATTTGAGAAAAAAAACTACGTCTGACTCTACTGGCAGATCTGTTATTATTACAGGGCAGAGTTTTGACATTGATGTAATCTTGGCCAATTGGTTATGCTCCCAACTGGGACAATGAGGCTTTTTTCAGACTTTGCAATATTACCGGATATTCACACCCGTTAATCTTGGGAGGAGATTTTAATTGTTGATTGAATCCTCCCTTAGACCGTTCTTCCTCTGTTCCAAGTGCCCAGTCCAAATCTGCTAAAATAACTTTTATGGAGGAGTTTAATGCTGTTGATCCCTGGCGGTTCTTTAATCTTTCTAAAAAGGAATTTTTTTTACATGTCCACCACACTTTTACGTGTATTGATTTTTCCTGGTGGATGACAGACTGCTCACATCCATTTCTGGTTGCAAATGTGATTCCATTGTTTTATCAGACCATGCATCTGTCTCTATGAATGTTTGTTTTCAGAAATTTCTTAATACATGCTCACAATGGTGTCTCAATACACACTTTCTCTCAGAGGAAGAGTTTGTTAATTTTGTCTTCAGCAGATCGATTTTCCAAAATAAATGAACAGAATCCCATCTAGTACAGCTTCCATGCTGTGGGAAACCCTGAAGGCATTCACCAGGGGTGAAATCATTTCTAATGCAGAACATAAGAATAGATTTAGGAAAGAGAAATTGGCATGGTTAGCAGGGTGGCTGTCGCTATTAGATTCTCTTTATGCAATCTCTGAGTCTTTAGAAGTATCTCAAGAATGCATATCCCTCCAGGCCGAGGATGATGTTGTAATGTCACAATACACCACCAAGCTTTTACTTCACTCTAGGTCTATATTTTATGAACAAGGAGATGGAACTCAGAAATTGTTAGCACATCAGTTGCACCAAATGTCCTCATCTCAAGTAATCCCAGTAATTAAGGCTAATTCATGTATCCTGTCAGATCCATTAGAAATCAACAAGACATTAAAGGAATTTTACATTTCACGTTGCTATCTGGATGTTACTCTGCTACAGCAGATTTTGATCCTTTTTTGCTAAGATTAACATTCCTACAATTGATCAAAATGTGGCAAAGGAATTGAACTAACCAATCACAGCAAGAGAACTTGAGGCTGCGGCTAGATCACTACAAAGTGGGAAAAGTCCTGGAACCGACGGTTTTCCAGTCAGGTTTAATAAAATATTTCGGAAGAAGCTGGCTCTGCTTTTGGTAGATATGTTTGTTGAAGCATTTAATTCAGGCTGTCTTCCTCAAACTTTAACTCAGGCATCAATTACCCTGACTGTGTGGTTGATATCGTCCTATAAGTCTGCTCAATGTTGACTTTAAATTATTGTCAAAGTTATTGGCCCACCATTTGGAAACCATCCTTCCATCTATCATATCCTTGGATCAAGCTGGATTTATTCACAACAGGCACTCCTTTTTTAATCTTAGCCGGGTAATTGAACATTGTTTATAATTCTCCCCCATCCACCCTCTCTGTGGCTTTGATATCTTTAGATGCTGAAAAAGCCTTTGATAGAATGGAATGGAATTAACTTTTTTTTTATTTGGGAGAAATTTGACTTTGGGGAAAAATGTATTTCTGGGATCAAATACTCTATGCATCACCACAGGCCTCTGTTGGTACCAATGACATGAATTCTGATTATTTCTACCCTTATTGTTTCACTAGACAAGGTTGTTCTTTAAGTCCACAACTGTTTGCTGGTGTAATTGAACCTCTGTCTATT
>NW_025183000.1:0-2616 GCF_004010195.1 Chiloscyllium plagiosum | reverse complement strand
TTTGGAATCCCATGCAAATCGTTTGAAATTGTCCACGAACACCAGTTAATCCTGCTTCATCCTTTCGGACCACTGCTTAACCATCTCGAATCATCTGATACTCCAGATATATTTTCTTGATACGTCTGTGGCCCCAGATCATCTACTCAGACTCCCTGGGACGCCAACTGAAATGTTTCAAAGCTTCTTGGACGCGGGCATAATCCACTAAAAACGTTTGAGAACGCAGGCGAATACTCTTGATCCCGCTGGAGCCAGAAATAATCTTTTTGAGCCATCTGTGATGACAGAGTAAACTTCTGTGATTGTCTGATACTCTAGAATATTTCTATCTAATCCTTTGAAGAATGAGTTAATAATCTCCAATGCTCAGTAATTCCAGCTCAATACTCTGTCGCTCGTCCCCATCCCTATCTGCGTTTCACAGAGCACTTTACCTTAAAAACTCCACTGTTAGCTTCACATCCACCACTAATCCACCCTGCACACCCAGCATCTCCCTTTATCGCCGCATGAAGTGCAAAATCTCCATCCACAACTCCCTGCTCACCTCCGTCCAAGTCCCCAAAGGGTCTTTTCACATTATGCAAACATGTTCCTTCGCATCCACCAGCTTCATCTATTGTGTCCATTGTTCTCGCTGTGGGCCCCTCTACATTGGGGAGACCGGACTCTAACTCACGGATCGTTTCATGGAAAATCACTTACGACACACTCAACAAGCAACCCCTCTGCCCTGTGACAGACCACGTCAAATACTCTCCCACTCCCCAAGATCTTGCAAATCTGGGACTCTTCAAACACCAATCCACTTGACAATTGCAGGAATAATGCCTCATCTTCTGCCTTGTGAAATTCCAAACACACGGCATCAACATCGACTTTACTACTTTCCAAATCTCCCCTCACTCCAACTCATCCCAAGTCCAATCCACCAACACACCACATCCCCATTGACCTCTCCTACTTCTGCGTTTTCCTTCCCACCTTCTTCTCCACCCTACCCACCAAATTATCAAAATCAGACGTCACCTGCCTCTACATATAGCCTTCATAGTTACCTTGCCCACAACATCAACCCAACTTCCAATTTAACTCTGAGCCTCCTTCTTCCACTTCGTCATCATTCCTGAGGAACCCTTATACCCGAAATGTCGACTCTCCTGATCTTCGATTGCTTTCTGACCTGATGTGCTTTTCCAGTGCCACGCACAAACAACTAACCTTCGTCATCATTCCTGAGGAACCCTTATACCCGAAATGTCGACTCTCCTGATCTTCGATTGTTTTCTGACCTGATGTGCTTTTCCAACACCACGCACAAACAACTAACAGAAAGAAAAAGAAAAGCGAGGGAAGACAAAAAAAGAAAATAGAAAGACAAGCAGACAGAGTGACGAGCTGTGATGAGCAACTCTACTCCGCGCTACTCTTGGGTGAAGGCTTGCACCCTGTACTGAGAGAAGGACTGCTTGAGGAGGACAGCTTATTGTCTATTCTCTTTCCAACACTTCCAATGGCAGCATTTCCAAATCATCAATAACACACATTAACTCAGCAAGATCTACTAGAGTCAATTCACTCCCAAGTACCTCTTGGACATCAACCTTTTACCATACAATGTAACTCATTTTTCTATTTTGTCTATACGAAAAGATTTCTGTGATCTACATCACTGGAAAAGCGGCAAGAAGAATCAAATCATTTGCGGAACCGCCCACAAGTCTGTGCGTGTGTATCACAGTCGAGGTAGGAGAGTCTGGAGCTTTCTGGTTGTGTAGCACAGATTGACCCAATTATTCATAAATTCGTTTTTATTATTACGAGCAGCGGTTGGAAAAAAACAATCTTCGATTCATTACGGAGCATAAAGGCATAAATTTGGCGTTGTCATCAATGCCAATTGTCTGCACTAATTCGGTCCTCCCTCAGCAAAACATGCAAGTTTAGTTCCGTTAAGTCTGATTTTTTTTAAAAATGTGTTTATTCTCTATGTTTCTACTCTGGGGGAAGAAACAAAGCTTCATTTCCCCCGGATCTCTGATTGCTGAATGGCTCAGTTAGGAATATGTTCTCTTCAAGGTAAAAAGGTTCTAGGTTTCACCAGAAATTTTGAGAGACCACGTTAGCCAAATGGTTAGACCTGCTGCCTCACAGTAACAGTAGCCTTGACTTCATCAAAATTTGTGCAAATGTCTGTATGAAATTTGCATGTTTCACTGTAACTGCGAGTTTTTCCTCTGGATGCTCTTGTTCCATGCCATAATCCAATAGTGTGCAGGATCGGTCTACTGGCAATATAAATAAACTACCTATCGTACAGTGCCCAGGGGTACTTAGATTAGCTGGGTTAACGATTGTAAAAGGCATATGTTATCATTGGGGGTGGGGTGAGGGAGCATACGTGGGTGGCATGTCCTTTGAAGGTTCGACGCTTCATTATGGACTTCAGGGTTTCTTTGGTGTTACTGATTGGCCATGTTGGAAATGGTTGTGCCGAATGCACTTGCTATCCTTTTACAACTAACGTAAATCACATAGCCAAGGGCTGAAGCTTTTTGCGAAAGAGGGATAGAAAATTACACTACCGTGAAGAGATGAGGTTCGAGGAACTCA
>NW_025182999.1:0-2616 GCF_004010195.1 Chiloscyllium plagiosum | reverse complement strand
ACAGTAAGGGGAAGGTCAGTGATGTATGTGATGGACAGTGACAGGAAGGGGGAGTTCAGGGATGAATCTGATGGAGAGTAACAGTAAGGGGGAGGTCAGTGACGTCCCATCGTTGGAGGTCCATCTTGTTCACTGAGACCCCTTCCCTCAGGAAAGGCAGTATGTTGTCCTTACATGGACCTTCATATGACTCCAGATCCCGGAAAATTGGGAATGGGGAATAAATGCTGATCTCACAGTGATGTACACATTCAGTGTGTGAGAAGAATCACATTTCAATCAGTGAGTGAAATGTTCTTGTTTAAAGAGGGCAGCTCCTACCCTAGAGTACAGAAGGACAGCTCAGAGACATATGTTCACACTTGGAATGAACTGTCTCAGTTGAAACAATTTGTCAAAAATCACCCAACACCAGGTTCTAGTCCAACAGGTTGAACGTGTCCACCCCAGTCAAACACCAGCACCTTCACATCATGAAATAGGGTGTGATCTCGGGATAGGGCTCATGGTGTTTGAGTGGACAGCGTTATTGCTGGCAGATTCCAGATTCTGCTTTTGTTATTTCATTATCATGTAACCCCCCTCTGTAATCAGGATTACACTTGTTATTGTAATGGGTTTGTTCATTTCCAGAAATGTGAAAAACAGCAACAAAGCCAAGCAATGCTGTCACCTCGATCTCCCCAAGGAGCTTCCACACAGTATAAGGCAGCGTCTCTGGGAATGCATCAGCTCAGAGTCTCAAATGAGGAGCTTGTCAGCTGCCTGAAGGGACAGATCACCTCAGACAGGAAAATGCATCGACCAATTGATCATGTTAGGAAGGTGTTCTACACCATCCTTGCTGTTACTGGCATCCCAGGTATGGCGCTATGACACTTGAACTTGTCTTAATCTGCTGTTGATCTGCTCTCTGGTTTTACCGTTTGAACAATAACATCTCCAGCTCACTGACTGTTCACCCTTATCCAGTCCCCGGGACAGTGACAGCAATTCACTGAGCAGCATTCTCGGTACAATCCTACACTGACAGAGACTCCCAACTTCACTGCTGTTGCAGCATTTTCTGTTCTCAGTGTTGTGTCATCTGTTCCACTTTGTTATGGCTTCAAGGTATGAGGAGAGATCAGGCAGGTTAGTTCTGAAGAAGGGTCACTCGACCCGATCTCTGTGCTCTCTCCCACAGATGCTCTAGACCTGCTGCGCTTCTTCTAATTTCATTAGGTAAATGAAGCCAGGTTGATCGAGAATTTTGAAGGTTAAGGGATGATCTGAGTGAAGTCCAACAAAATATTAAAAGGAAAACATGAACTGTTTCTACTGGTTGCAGATTTCGAACAAAGGATCATAGTCTGTGAATGGGGCAGAGAGCATTCAGGAGAGATGTCAGAAAGCTCTTCTGTGCACAAAGGGTGGGAAAGGGTGGGAAAGGTTTGGAACTCTCTTACACACACACACAGTCATGGTTGCTGCATCACTTGGGAATTTTCAATCTCAGATTGTTCTTTTTTTTGGCAAAGCAAAGGAATTGAAGAATTTGCGCCTTGTTCTGATTTGGAAAGTTTCATCGAACATCGCTTCCAGAAATTCTCTCCTCCTCACACTCTTTGGTCAGGAGATTGAAATGTTGACAGATTGCCCTCCTGGTCCCACCACATTGAGATGTTGGTGGGTAGATTTACAGTGTAAATATCACAGTAAACCTAAAATTCCCACATTGTCATGAAGGGAGTCCTGCATGCTCTGCTGTACTGCCCTTGTTTAAGATACATGGTGTAGTTGTGTTTGAAATCTCACACAGGTTCTGGTGACCTGTTTTATAATCCTGCCATGGCTCCAATCAGGATTAAGTTCAATGACAGGATCAGGGGATAACTGTTTCTCTGGAGCAGGGGAGAGTTTGGATTATTGACAGTCCAATTGCTAGTCCTATAACTGACTCGGGATGGAGGAATCTAATGGGGTTCTGTCCCTTACCATGCAACCAAAGAAAATCATAAACTTCCTTCTGATCTCCTAGGAGTGCCTGTGAGCTCAATATCTGAGCTCACTTACACCCAACCACTCTCAGTCATACAGTGCATGGGAATTTGTTGGTAAAACCTTGTTATTCTCTCTGGAATGGGTATGGGGTATTTCTGATCAATAATTTGCTGTTTCTTTTCCCATTTGTCTCCCACAGTAAATTTGCTAGCAGTTGCAGTCCTTTCCAGGCAAAACTGTGGTGTTTCCCCTTGCACTATCCGTTACCTGGTGTTTATGGCAGCTGCTGATCTGATGGTCATTATTACTGAGGTTATACTGTGGTGATTATCTTTGTATTATTACCCGCAGTCTTTCCTGAACATCACTCCTGTGTGCAGTGTTATTTCGGCACTGTCCCGTGCAGCCACAGACTGCTCTGTCTGGTTCACCGTCACCTTCTCCTTTGACCGATTTGTGACCATTTGTTGTCAGAAGCTGAGAACAAAATATTGCACTGAGAAAGCTGCGATTGTGGTTCTGACAACAACCTGCACATTGTTCTGTCTGAAAAACATCCCCTTCTATTTTGAATATGAGCCTGAGAAGATAATCAACAATGCCATTCTACTGTATAACAAAGTTAAGCTACTA
>NW_025182998.1:0-2616 GCF_004010195.1 Chiloscyllium plagiosum | reverse complement strand
CAGTCTCCCGGTGTGACGGTCTCCCGGTGTGACCCTCATCCAGTGTGACGGTCTCCTGGTGTGACGCTCTCCCGGTGTGACAGTCACCCGGTGCGAGGCTATCCCGGCGTGACAGACCCCTGGTGTGACGCTGTCTCGGTGTGATGGTCTCCCGGTGTGACGGTCCCTCGGTGTGAAGCTCTCCTGGTGTGACGGTCTCCCGGCGTGACAGACTCCTGGTGTGACACTCTCCCGGTGTGATGGTCTCCCGGTGTGACGCTCTCCTGGTGTGGCACTCTCCCGGTGTGATGGTCTCCTGGTGTGACGGTCTCCCGGTGTACCACTCTCCCGGTGTGACACTCTCCCGGTGTGTCGGTCTCCTGGTGTGACTGTCTCCCGGTGTGACACTCTCCCGGTATGACGCTGTCCTGGTGTGGCACTCTCCCGGTGTGATGGTCTCCTGGTGTGACGGTCTCCCGGTGTACCACTCTCCCGGTGTGACACTCTCCCGGTGTGACGCTCTCCCGGTGTGCCGGTCTCCTGGTGTGACAGTCTCCCAGTGTGACACTCTTCCAATGTGACGGTGTCCTGGTGTGACGGTCTCCTGGTGTGACGCTCTCCCGGTCTGACGGTCTCCCGGTGTGACACTCTCCCAGTGTGATGCTCGCCTGGTGTGACACTCTCCCGGTTTGTCGCTCTCCCTGTGTGACACTCTCCCGGTGTGACGGTCTCCCGGTGTGACAGACTCCCGGTGTGACGCTCACCCGGTGTGACACTCTCCCGGTGTGACGCTCTCCCGGTGCGACAGACTCCCAGTGTGACACTCTCCCGGTTTGACACTCTCCCGGTGTGAAGGTCTCCTGGTGTGATGGTTTCCCGGTGTGAAACTCTCCCAGTGTGACACTCTCCCAGTGTGACGGTCTCCCGGTGTGACACTCTCCCGGTGTGACACTCTCCCGGTGTGACGCTCTCCCGGTGTAACAGACTCCCGGTGTGACACTCTCCCGGTGTGACGCTCTCCCGGTGTGTTGGTCCCCCGGTGTGACGCTCTCCCGGTGTGACACTCTCCCGGTGTGACAGTCTCCCGGTGTGACGCTCTCCCGGTGTGACGCTCTCCCGGTGTGACGCTCTCCCGGTGTGACAGTCCCCCAGTGTGACAGACTCCCAGTGTGACGCTCATCCAGTGTGACACTCTCCCGGTGTGACGCTCTCCCGGTGTGTCCGTCTCCCGGTGTGGCAGTCACCCGGTGTGACGCTCATCCAGTGTGACACTCTCCCGGTGTGACGCTCTCCCGGTGTGTTGGTCCCCCGGTGTGACGCTCTCCCGGTGTGACACTCTCCCGGTGTGACAGTCTCCCGGTGTGACACTCTCCCGGTGTGACGCTCTCCCGGTGTGACAGACTCCCGGTGTGACGGTCTCTCGGTGTGACGGTCCCCCGGTGTGACGGTCCCCCGGTGTGACGCTCTCCCGGTGTGACGGTCTCCCGGTGTGATGGTCTCCTGGTGTGACGGTCTCCCGGTGTGACGCTCTCCCAGTGTGAAGGTCTCCCGGTGTGACGGTCTCCTGGTGTGACGGTCTCCCGGTGTGACGGTCTCCTGGTGTGACAGATTCCCTGTGTGATGCTCACCCGTTGTGACGGTTTCCTGGTGTGACGGTCTCCTGGTGTGACGGTATCCCGGTGTGACACTCTCCCGGTGTGACGCTCTCCCGGTGTGACAGTCCCCCAGTGTGACAGGCTCCCAGTGTGACGCTCTCCCGGTGTGACAGTCTCCCGGTGTGACGGTCTCCCGGTGTGACGCTCATCCAGTGTGACACTCTCCCGGTGTGACGGTCTCCCGGTGTGACGGTCCCCCGGTGTGACAGTCTCTCGGTGTGACGGTCCCCCGGTGTGATGCTCTCCCGGTGTGACACTCTCCCGGTGTGACGCTCTCCCGGTGTGTCAGTCTCCCGGTGTGACACTCTCCCGGTGTGACGCTCTCCCAGTGTGAAGGTCCCCCGGTGTGATGCTCTTCCGGTGTGACGGTCTCCTGGTGTGACGGTCTCCCGGTGTGACGGTCTCCCGGTGTACCACTCTCCCGGTGTGACACTCGCCCGGTGTGACGCTCTTCCGGTGTGACAGACCCCCGGTGTGACACTCTCCCGGTGTGACAGACCCCCGGTGTGACACTCTCCCAGTGTGATGATCACCCGGTGTGACGCTCTCCCGGTGTGACACTCTCCCAGTGTGATGATCACCCGGTGTGACGCTCTCCTGGTGTGACACTCTCCCGGTGTGATGGTCTCCTGGTGTGACGGTCTCCCGGTGTGACGGTCTCCCGGTGTACCACTCTCCTGGTGTGACACTCTCCCGGTGTGACACTCTCCCGGTGTGATGATCTCCTGGTGTGACGGACTCCCGGTGTGACAGACTCCCGGTTTGACACTCTCCTGGTGTGACGCTCTCCTGGTGTGACAGACTCCCGGTGTGAAGGTCTCTCGGTGTGACGGTCCCCCGGTGTGATGTTCACCCTGTGTGACACTCTCCTGGTGTGACGGTCCCTCGGTTTGACCGTCTCCCGGTTTGACTGTCCCCCGGTGTTTGGCTCTCCCGGTGTGACGCTTACCCGGTGTGACAGACTCCCGGTGTGACACTTTCC
>NW_025182997.1:1479-2615 GCF_004010195.1 Chiloscyllium plagiosum | reverse complement strand
CTGAATAATTTCCTCGCTATTACTGGGCGACAACAACTGGACACAGTATTCCAGAGGAGGCCTCACACAATGTCCGATTCAACTTCAACATAACGTTCCAACTCCTATACTCATAGGACTGTGCAGCGCAGGCAGGATGGCAATACTTTATTAACCATTCTGTCTATATGTGAAGCAAACTAAAAAGAAATATTTAACTGCATCCCTGGCCTCCGTTTTCCACAAAACTATGCAACGCCCTATCACTAATTGTAAAAGCCCTACTCTTATTTGACGTAGCAAAATGCAATACCTTCCATTTATCCAGATTGAACTCCATGTGAAATATTTCAGCCCAAATATTCCAGAAGATTAAGATCCTTCAGGAAACTTAGATCTCCTTCTTTACAGTCTCCAATTCTGGTGTCCTCTACAAGCTTATGAACCATGGCTTCTATGAGTTCCATTGTTTTCTCATATCGGTCAATGATTTATACTTATTTGTTTGGGTCATCATTTAGCAGTTTGCAAATCAGGTAATAATTAGTCATGTCGTTAACCATGAGGAAGAAAGCCATAGACTGCAGGGAGATTGTAAACAATTGGCAAGAAAATGTGCTGAAAGGAATTCAATCCAGTGAAGTGGGTGATAATGAATTTGGGGAGAAACAATGTTAAATGTGTGAATACTGAGTGGTTTAAAGTAATAAAAAAAATTGGAGTAGACATTCACGAATTTTTGAAGTTGATTGGACAAGGGATCAAGTGGTCTCGAGGGGTTGGAGATACTTTCTGTTCTTGACCGCGGGTGGGAATATCAGAGCAGGGAAATAATGCTTGAACTTTAGCAACGGCCTATTCAATGGCCTATTCAAGTTCAATGGACAGGGGAATCAATTGGACGCAAGTGCGTACTGCAGGTGCTGGAAATCAGAATCAAGATTAGAGGGGTGCTGAAGAAGCACAGCAGGTCAGGCAGCATCCGAGTTGCAGAAAAAATAACATTTCGAGCAAAAGCCCTTCATCAGGAATAAAGCTGGGAGCCTCGAGGGTGGAGAGATAAATGGGAGAACTGAGTCTGGGAAGAATTTAGCTGAGAGTGCAAGAGGTGGATGTAGATGGGGTTAAAGGTGATAGGTCGGAGAAGAGGGTGGAGC
>NW_025182997.1:0-1157 GCF_004010195.1 Chiloscyllium plagiosum | reverse complement strand
GTGGGTGCAGGTTTTGCAATTCCTGTAGTGGCAGGGGAAGGTGCCACGAGGGGAGGGTGGGTCATTGGAGGGCGTGGACTTGACTAGGTAGTCGTGGAGGAAACAGTCTTTGTGAAAAGTGGATAGGGGTGGGGTTGGAAATATATCCCTCGAGGTCAGTGTTGCTGACACATTTTACAAACCCACTGATTCCTATAGCTATCTGGATTATACCTCCTCCCACCCCACCTCTTGCGCAAATGTTACACTGTATTCCCAATTCCTCCACCTCAATCGCATCTGCTCCCAAAGGTCCAGCTCCACTACAGAACACACCAGGTGGCCTCCTTCTTTAAAGACCGGAATTTCCCCTCCTATGTGGTTGCAGATGCCTTCCAACGCATCTCATCCATGTCCCGTACCTCCGCCCATGAACCCCACACCTCCTACCACAACAAGGACAGAACACCCCTGGTCCTCATCTTCTCGCCCACCAACCTCCGCATACATCGCATCATCCTCTGACAGTTTCGCCACCTCTAAACGCATCTCACCACCAGGGATATGTTCCCCTCCCAACCCCTATCCGATTTCCGCCAAGACCATTCACTCTGTGACTACCTCGTCAAGTCCACGCCCTCCAATGACCCACCCTTTTCGCTTGGCACCTTCTCCTGTCACTGCAGGAATTGCAAAACCTGCACCAACATCTACCTCCCCACCTCTCTCCAAGGCTCTAATGGAGGCTTCCACATCCATCAAAGTTTCTCCTGCACTTCTACACATGTTATTTCTTGTATACTTTCCTCCTGGTGCGGTCTCCTCTTAGTTGGAGAGAGGAGCTGTGTTCTCACAGGGCACTTCAGCGAATATCTCCAGGATACCCGCAAGAATCAACCCCAGCGCCCCATGGCCAAACATTTCAACTCCCCCTCCCACTCTCCCGAGGAGATGCAGGTCCTGGGCCTCCTCTATCGCCACTGCCATACGACCCGATGCCTAGAGGAAGAAAGACTCATCATCCGCCTCGGGACCCTTCTAGCCTATGGCATCAATTTGGACTTCACCCGTTGCCTCATTTCCCCTCCCCCTACCTTACCCCAGTTCCCACCTTTCAGCTCAACACCGTCCGCCTGACTTGTCAAACCTGTACAGCTTCATTCCCACCTATCCACTCC
>NW_025182996.1:0-2615 GCF_004010195.1 Chiloscyllium plagiosum | reverse complement strand
ACCCCAAGGTCCCTTTGTATATCAATGCTCCTTAGACTCCTGCTATTTATTATGTATTTTTCTCGTGCATTTGATCTCCAAAGGTGCATCACATCACACTTATGTGGATGAAACACCATCTGCTATTTGTCTGCCCAAAATTCCAACTGATCTATATCTTGCTGTATCCTTCGATAACCTTCCTCACTATCTACAACTGCACCTATGCTCATGTCATCTGCAAATTTAGTAATCAGACCATCTTAGGTGATATAGTAGCTCTTGGGTGGCTCAGTGGTTAGAACTGCTGCCTCACACTGCCAGGGAACCGGATTCAAATCCAGCCTTGGGCGACTGTCTGTGTGGGGCTTGCACATTCTCCATGTCTGTATGGGTTTCCATCGGGTGCTCTGGTTTCCTCCCACATTCCAAAGATGTGCAGGTCAGGTGAATTGGCCATGCTAAATTGTCCACAAAGTTAGGTGCATTTGTCAAGGGTAAATATAGGGTAGGGGAATGGTTCTGGGTGGGTTTTCTTCAGAGAGTCAGTGTGGACTTGTTGGACCGAAGGGCCTGTTTCTATACTGTAGGGAATCTAATCTATTTTTTTCTTAGGGATCCCAGCACTGGTCCTTGAGTAACACCACTGGTTACATACCTATAGTAAGAAAAACATACCACCTCAAATACCCTCTGTCTTCTATGACCAAGCCAATTTTGTATCCAACTGGCTAACTCACCATGGATCCCAAGTGACTTAGTCATCTGGATCAGCCTACTGTCAGGAACCTTATGAATGCCATGAAAACATGCTCCTTATCCACTGCCCTACCTTTATCAATCACCTTTGTAACATCCTCAAAAATCTCAATCAAATTTTTGAGACAAGACCTCCCCCGCACAAACATACGAAGTCAATAGCAGAGCAACACACAGAGTCAAACAGGATAGAAGCAGACCTTTCAGCCACTGTGTCAATTCTGACCAGCAAACACCAAACTACACTAATCCCATTTACCATTTGGACCATAGCATAGTACGCCCTGGGATTTTAAGTACTCATCCCGATGTTTCTTAAATGTTGCAAGAGTACACACGGCCACCACCTTCCAGGCAGCACATTCCGTATCCCTACCACCTTCCCAAAATGCACCACCTTGTGCTTATCTGCCATTGCTGTGCCCAATTTATCAGCAATATCAGATGGTAATCTGGGACAATCCCCATTATTAGCAACAACATCAATTTTTATGTCACATACAAAGGGCAGCACAGTGGCTCAGTGATTCACACTGCTGCCTCACAACACCAGGGCCCCAGGTTCGATTCCAACCTTGGGCAACTGTGTGAAGTTTGCACCTTCTCCCCATGCCTGCGTGGGTTTCCTCGGGTACTCCAGTTTTCTCCCACAGTCCAAAGATGTGCAGGTGAGGTGAAGTGGCCATGCTAAATTGCCCCATAGTGTTAGGTGCATTAATCAGAGGGAAATGGGATTGGGTGAGTTACTCTTCGGAGGGTTGGTGTGGACTTGTTGGGCCGAAGGGCCTGTTTCCACGCTGTAGGGAATCTAATCATACAAGCTTACTAATTAAACTTCTACATTCACATCCAAGTTGTTAACAAAAATAAATAGCAAGGGTTCTAGCATCAATCCCTGTGGCACACTGCTGGTCACAAGCTTCAATTACAAAAACAACCCTCCACCATTACCTGCAATTTGTAAACCAGTTTTGGATCCAATTTGCCAAGTTGCCTTGGGTACCATGACCTTTTAGATTAGATTAGATTACATTACAGTGTGGAAACAGGCCCTTCGGCCCAACAAGTCCACACCGACCCACCGAAGCGCAACCCACCCATACCCCTACATTTACCCCTTACCTAACACTACGGGCAATTTAGCATGGCCAATTCACCTGACCTGCACATCTTTGGACTGTGGGAGGAAACCGGAGCACCCGGAGGAAACCCACGCAGACATGGGGAGAACATGCAAACTCCACACAGTCAGTCGCCTGAGGTGGGAATTGAACCCGGGTCTCTGACGCTGTGAGGCAGCAGTGCTAACCACTGCGCCACCGTGCCGCTCAGCCTTCTATGTGGGACATTGTCAAAGGACAAATAGAAGTCCATATAAACCATATTAACTATACTCCTCTCATCAACATATTTTGTAAACGTTTTTTTAAAACTCAGTCAGACGGATCCTTCCATCCAGCAAATCCACTCTGATGATCCCTGATCAATTCCTGCATTTCCAAGTATTTATTAATTCTATCATTCAGAATGTTTTCCAATAATTTCCCTGATATCAGACTAATTGCTCTGTATAATTACCTGGTCTGTCTCTGCTTCCCTTCTTGAACACAGGAGCCATATTAACTCCCCTCAAGCGATCTGTCGCTTTGCCTGAGGCTAGTAAAGTGATGACTAACTTCACACAGGCTCTGACCTAGTTACATTTCATCAGGCCTTGGGGATTAATTCACTTGCATGCCCACTAATACATCTAATAGCTCCCCCATATTAATATTAACATGTTCTCGAACCTGACCATGCAAACTGAATCCCTGGTGACAAAGTCTTTTTACTCTGTGAATACGGATGAGAAGTATCCATTTAAAACCTCACCCATG